>NW_026915964.1:0-35532 GCF_034315485.1 Pezoporus occidentalis | reverse complement strand
CCCTGTTTATTCCCTCTTTTTCCCTGTTTATTCCCTCTTCATTCCCTTTTATTCCCCTCATTCCCCTTTTTATTCCCCCTTTATTCCCTTTTTTATTCCCTCCTCATTCCCTCTTTATTCCCTCTCCATTCCCTGTTTATTCCCTCTTTATTCCCCCTCTATTCCCTGTTATTCCCTGTGTTATTCCCTCTCTATTCCCTGTTATTCCTCCTTCATTCCCTGTTATTCCCTGTTTATTCCCCCTCTATTCCCTCTCCATTCCCTGTGTTATTCCCACTCCATTCCCTGTTATTCCCACTATCATTCCCTGTTTATTCCCCCTCTATTCCATGTTATTCCCTGTTATTCCCTCTCCATTCCCTGGTTATTCCCTCTTTATTCCCTCTCCATTCCCTGTTATTCCCTCTTATTCCCTGTTTATTCCCCCTCATTCCCTCTGTTATTCCCTGTTTTATTCCCTCCTCTTTCCCCTGTTATTCCCCCTCTATCATTCCCTGTTTTCCCTTTCATTCCCCCTCCATTCCCACTTCATTCCCTATTTATTCCCTCTCCATTCCCTGTGAGCATCCCTGCCCCATAGCCCCATAGATGGGAGCATCCCTGCCCCATAGCCCCATAGATGGGAGCATCCCTGCCCCATAGCCCCATAGATGGGAGCATCCCTGCCCCATAGCCCCCTAGATGGGAGCATCCCTGCCCTTAGCCATGGGAGCCCCCGCCCCATAGATGGGAGCATCCCTGCCCCATAGCCCCATAGATGGGAGCATCCCTGCCCCATAGCCCCATAGATGGGAGCATCCCTGCCCCATAGCCCCATAGATGGGAGCATCCCTGCCCCATAGCCCCATAGATGGGAGCATCCCTGCCCCATAGCCCCATAGATGGGAGCATCCCTGCCCCATAGCCCCATAGATGGGAGCATCCCTGCCCCATAGCCCCATAGATGGGAGCATCCCTGCCCCATAGCCCCATAGATGGGAGCATCCCTGCCCCATAGCCCCATAGATGGGAGCATCCCTGCCCCATAGCCCCATAGATGGGAGCATCCCTGCCCCATAGCCCCATAGATGGGAGCATCCCTGCCCCATAGCCCCATAGATGGGAGCATCCCTGCCCCATAGCCCCATAGATGGGAGCATCCCTGCCCCATAGCCCCATAGATGGGAGCATCCCTGCCCCATAGCCCCATAGATGGGAGCATCCCTGCCCCATAGCCCCATAGATGGGAGCATCCCTGCCCCATAGCCCCATAGATGGGAGCATCCCTGCCCCATAGCCCCATAGATGGGAGCATCCCTGCCCCATATCCCAGAGCATCCCTGCCCCATATCCCAGAGCATCCCTGCCCCATAGCCCCATAGATGGGAGCATCCCTGCCCCATAGCCCCATAGATGGGAGCATCCCTGCCCCATAGCCCCATAGATGGGAGCATCCCTGCCCCATAGCCCCATAGATGGGAGCATCCCTGCCCCATAGCCCCATAGATGGAAGGATCCCTGCCCCATAGCCCCATAGATGGGAGCATCCCTGCCCCATAGCCCCATGGATGGGAGCATCCTGCCCCATAGATGAGAGCATCCCTGCCCCATAGCCCCATAGATGGCAGCATCCCTGCCCCATAGCCCCATAGATGGGAGCATCCCTGCCCCATAGCCCCATAGATGGGAGCATCCCTGCCCCATAGCCCCATAGATGGGAGCATCCCTGCCCCATAGCCCCATAGATGGGAGCATCCCTGCCCCATAGCCCCATAGATGGGAGCATCCCTGCCCCATAGCCCCATAGATGGGAGCATCCCTGCCCCATAGCCCCATAGATGGGAGCATCCCTGCCCCATAGCCCCATAGATGGGAGCATCCCTGCCCCATAGCCCCATAGATGGGAACATCCCTGCCCCATAGCCCCATAGATGGGAGCATCCCTGCCCCATAGATGGGAGCATCCCTGCCCCATAGTCCCATAGATGGGAGCATCCCTGCCCCATAGCCCCATAGATGGGATAGCATCCCTGCCCCATAGCATCCCTGCCCCATAGCCCCATAGATGGGAGCATCCCTGCCCCATAGCCCCATAGATGGGAGCATCCCTGCCCCATAGCCCCATAGATGGGAGCATCCCTGCCCCATAGCCCCATAGATGGGAGCATCCCTGCCCCATAGCCCCTGCCCCATAGATGGGAGCATCCCTGCCCCATAGCCCCATGGGAGCATCCCTGCCCCATAGCCCCATAGATGGGAGCATCCCTGCCCCATAGCCCCATAGATGGGAGCATCCCTGCCCCATAGCCCCCATAGATGGGAGCATCCCTGCCCCATAGCCCCATAGATGGGAGCATCCCTGCCCCATAGCACCCATAGATGGGAGCATCCCTGCCCCATAGCCCCATAGATGGGAGCATCCCTGCCCCATGGATTCCATAGATGGGAGCATCCCTGCCCCATAGCCCCATAGATGGGAGCATCCATGCCCCATAGCCCCCATAGCCCCATAGCTCCATAGAGCATCCCTGCCCCATAGCCCCATAGATGGGAGCATCCCTGCCCCATAGCCCCATAGATGGGAGCATCCCTGCCCCATAGCCCCCATAGATGGGAGCATCCCTGCCCCATAGCCCCATAGATGGGAGCATCCCTGCCCCATAGCCCCATAGATGGGAGCATCCCTGCCCCATAGCCCCATAGATGGGAGCATCCCTGCCCCATAGCACCCATAGATGGGAGCATCCCTGCCCCATAGCCCCATAGATGGGAGCATCCCTGCCCCATAGCCCCATAGATGGGAGCATCCCTGCCCCATAGCCCCATAGCTGGGAGCATCCCTGCCCCATAGCCCCATAGATGGGAGCATCCCTGCCCCATAGCCCCATAGATGGGAGCATCCCTGCCCCATAGCCCCATAGATGGGAGCATCCCTGCCCCATAGCCCCATAGATGGGAGCATCCCTGCCCCATAGCCCCATAGATGGGAGCATCCCTGCCCCATAGCCCCCATAGATGGGAGCATCCCTGCCCCATAGCCCCATAGATGGGAGCATCCCTGCCCCATAGCCCCATAGATGAGAGCATCCCTGCCCCATAGCCCCATAGATGGGAGCATCCCTGCCCCATAGCCCCCATAGATGGGAGCATCCCTGCCCCATAGCCCCATAGATGGGAGCATCCCTGCCCCATAGCCCCATAGATGGGAGCATCCCTGCCCCATAGACCCCATAGATGTCTCCCTGCCCCATCGCCCCATAGATGGGAGCATCCCTGCCCCATAGCCCCATAGATGGGAGCATCCCTGCCCCATAGCCCCATAGATTGGAGCATCCCTGCCCCATAGATGGGTCCCTGCCCCATAGCCCCATAGATGGGAGCATCCCTGCCCCATAGCCCCCATAGATGGGAGCATCCCTGCCCCATAGCCCCATAGATGGGTCCCTGCCCCATAGCCCCATAGATGGGAGCATCCCTGCCCCATAGCCCCATAGATGGCAGCATCCCTGCCCCATAGCCCCCATAGATGGCAGCATCCCTGCCCCATAGATGGGAGCATCCCTGCCCCATAGCCCCATAGATGGGAGCATCCCTGCCCCATAGCCCCATAGATGGCAGCATCCCTGCCCCATAGATGGGAGCATCCCTGCCCCATAGCTCCTTTGCCTTGCAGGTGCCATCCCATCGGGAAGACGGCGTCGGGATGCGGGGGGCCCCCTCGCTGCTCCCCAACCCCTCGGCCCCATCGCCGGAGCTGAACCCCCCCCAGGATCCCTATAGGGGTGAGTGGGACCCCTATGGGATGGAGGGGTGGGAAGGGGCACCCCATAGAGCATCCCATAGAGCATCCCATAGAGCATCCCATAGAGCATCCCATAGATCATCCCATAGAGCATCCCATAGGGCATCCCATAGAGCATCCCATAGAGCATCCCATAGGGCACCCCATGGAGCATCCCATAGAGCATCCCATGGAGCATCCCATAGGGCATCCCATTGAGCATCCCATAGGGCACCCCATTGAGCATCCCATAGGGCACCCCATAGAGCATCCCATAGGGCATCCCATAGAGCATCCCATAGAGCATCCCATAGGGCATCCCATAGAGCATCCCATAGGGCATCCCATTGAGCATCCCATAGGGCACCCCATAGAGCATCCCATTCAGCATCCCATAGGGCACCCCATAGAGCATCCCATAGAGCATCCCATAGAGCATCCCATAGAGCATCCCATAGAGCATCCCATAGGGCATCCCATAGGGCATCCCATAGAGCATCCCATAGGGCATCCCATAGAGCATCCCATAGAGCATCCCATAGAGCATCCCATAGAGCATCCCATAGAGCATCCCATAGATCATCCCATAGAGCATCCCATAGGGCATCCCATAGAGCATCCCATAGAGCATCCCATAGGGCACCCCATGGAGCATCCCATAGAGCATCCCATGGAGCATCCCATAGGGCATCCCATTGAGCATCCCATAGGGCACCCCATAGAGCATCCCATAGGGCATCCCATTGAGCATCCCATAGAGCATCCCATAGGGCATCCCATAGGGCACCCCATAGAGCATCCCATAGAGCATCCCATAGGGCATCCCATAGGGCATCCCATAGAGCATCCCATAGAGCATCCCATAGAGCATCCCATAGGGCACCCCATGGAGCATCCCATAGAGCATCCCATAGAGCATCCCATAGAGCATCCCATAGAGCATCCCATGGAGCATCCCAATTTGGACCATCCCGTCCTTCGAGCATCCCAATTTAGAGCATCCCATCTTAGAGCATCCCAATTTGGAGCATCCCAATTTGGACCATCCCATTCTTGGACCATCCCATCCTTGGACCATCCCATCCTTAGAGCATCCCATTATAGAGCATCCCAATTTGGACCATCCCATTTTAGAGCATCCCATCCTTCCAGCATCCCAATGTAGAGCATCCCAATGGAGCATCCCATTTGGAGCATCCCATCTTAGACCATCCCATTTTGGACCATACCATCCTTAGAGCATCCCAATTTAGAGCATCCCAATTTGGACCATCCCATTATCGAGCATCCCAATTTGGAGCATCCCAATTTGGACCATCCCATTATCGAGCATCCCAATTTAGAGCATCCCAATTTGGACCATCCCATCCTTCGAGCATCCCATTCTGGACCATCCCATGCTAGAGCATCCCATCCTTAGAGCATCCCTATTTGGACCATCCCATCTTAGAGCATCCCATCCTAGAGCATCCCATCCTTCGAGCATCCCAATGGAGCATAACAATGGAGCATCCCAATTTAGAGCATCCCATTATCAAGCATCCCATCCTCAGTGCATCCCATCCTTCGAGCATCCCATCCTTGGACCATCCCAATTTAGAGCATCCCAATTTGGGCCATCCCAATTTAGAGCATCCCATCTTAGAGCATCCCAATTTAGAGCATCCCAATTTAGAGCATCCCAATTTAGAGCTTCCCATCCTTCGAGCATCCCATCTTAGAGCATCCCGGTTTGGAGCATCCCAATTTGGACCATCCCATCCTTAGAGCATCCCATCTTTGGAGCATCCCAATTTGGACCATCCCATCCTTTGGGCATCCCAATTTCGAGCATCCCAATGGAGTCATCCCAATTTAGAGCATCCCAATTTGGAGCATCCGAATTTGGACCATCCCATCCTTGGACCATCCCATCCTTAGAGCATCCCATTATAGAGCATCCCAATTTGGACCATCCCATTTTAGAGCATCCCATCCTTCCAGCATCCCAATGTAGAGCATCCCAATGGAGCATCCCATTTGGAGCATCCCATCTTAGACCATCCCATTTTGGACCATCCCATCCTTAGAGCATCCCAATTTAGACCATCCCATTTTGGACCATACCATCCTTAGAGCATCCCAATTTAGAGCATCCCAATTTAGAGCATCCCATTATCGAGCATCCCAATTTAGAGCATCCCAATGGAGCATCCCAATTTAGACCATCCCATTTTGGACCATCCCATCCTAGAGCATCCCATCCTTCGAGCATCCCAATTTAGAGCATCCCAATTTGGAGCATCCCATTTTGGACCATCCCATCCTTAGAGCATCCCATCCTTAGAGCATCCCAATTTAGAGCATCCCATTATAGAGCATCCCATCCTTACAGCATCTCATAGAGCATCCCATCTTAGAGCATCCCATCCTTCGAGCATCCCATTTTGGACCATCCCATCCTTAGAGCATCCCAATTTGCAGCATCCCAATTTGGAGCATCCCATCTTAGAGCATCCCTATTTGGACCATCCCATCCTTCGAGCATCCCAATTTAGAGCATCATAATTTAGAGCATCCCATTATCGAGCATCCCATCCTTCGAGCATCCCATTTTGGACCATCCCATCCTTTGAGCATCCCAATGGAGCATCCCAATTTAGACCATCCCAATTTGGACCATCCCATCCTAGAGCATCCCATTCTTCGAGCATCCCAATTTGGACCATCCCATCTTAGAGCATCCCAATTTAGAGCATCCCAATTTAGAGCATCCCTATTTGGACCATCCCATCCTTCGAGCATCCCAATTTAGAGCATCCCAATTTGGAGCATCCCAATTTGGACCATCCCATCCTTCGAGCATCCCAATTTAGAGCATCCCATTTTGGACCATCCCATCCTTCGAGTATCCCAATTTAGAGCATCCCAATTTGGACCATCCCATTATAGAGCATCCCATCCTTCGAGCATCCCAATTTAGAGCATCCCAATTTGGAGCATCCCAATTTGGACCATCCCAATTTAGAGCATCCCAATTTAGAGCATCCCAATTTGGACCATCCCATCCTTAGAGCATCCCAATTTAGAGCATCCCAATTTGGACCATCCCATCCTTAGAGCATCCCAATTTAGAGCATCCCAATTTAGAGCATCCCATTATCAAGCATCCCATCCTTCGAGCATCCCAATTTGGACCATCCCATCCTGGAGCATCCCATTCTTCGAGCATCCCAATTTGGACCATCCCATCTTAGAGCATCCCAAATTAGAGCATCCCAATTTGGACCATCCCATCCTTTGAGCATCCCATCCTTCGAGCATCCCAATGGAGTCATCCCAATTTAGAGCATCCCAATTTGGAGCATCCGAATTTGGACCATCCCATCCTTGGACCATCCCATCCTTAGAGCATCCCATTATAGAGCATCCCAATTTGGACCATCCCATTTTAGAGCATCCCATCCTTCCAGCATCCCAATGTAGAGCATCCCAATGGAGCATCCAATTTGGAGCATCCCATCTTAGACCATCCCATTTTGGACCATCCCATCCTTAGAGCATCCCAATTTAGAGCATCCCAATTTGGACCATCCCATCCTTCGAGCATCCCATTCTGGACCATCCCATGCTAGAGCATCCCATCCTTAGAGCATCCCTATTTGGACCATCCCATCTTAGAGCATCCCATCCTAGAGCATCCCATCCTTCGAGCATCCCAATGGAGCATAACAATGGAGCATCCCAATTTAGAGCATCCCATTATCAAGCATCCCATCCTCAGTGCATCCCATCCTTCGAGCATCCCATCCTTGGAGCATCCCAATTTAGACCATCCTATTTTGGACCATCCCAATTTAGAGCATCCCAATTTGGGCCATCCCAATTTAGAGCATCCCAATTTAGAGCATCCCATCTTAGAGCATTCCATCTTAGAGCATCCCAATTTAGAGCATCCCATTATCGAGCATCCCAATTTAGAACATCCCATCTTAGAGCATCCCTATATGGAGCATCCCATTTTGGACCATCCCATCCTTAGAGCATCCCAATTTAGAGCATCCCATTATCGAGCATCCCAATTTAGAGCATCCCAATTTGGACCATCCCAATGGACCATCCCAATGTATCCCATCCCCTTTTCCCCTCCCAATCCCAATCCCAATCCCTTTTCCCCCTCTCCCAGCCCTCCCCGGCGGTCTCCAAGCCCCCAGCGTCTCCTCGGCCAGCTCGGAGCTCAAATCCGATGAGGAAGGCGACGAGAACGCCCGCGATTCCCAACCTCTGGAAGAGCGCAAGCTGGACGACGACAAGAAGGAGCTCAAAGCCCTGCCGAGGTCAAGATCTAGGTAACGGGAATGCCGGGAAAAGGGGAGGGGGAAAACCGGGAATTCCATGGGGATGCTCCCGTTGCGTTCCATGGATCCCGTGTAGGGGCTCTCACTTCCCATTTAATGGATGCGGGAGGTTTGGGGAGCAAAGGATGAAGGTTTGGGTACCAAAGGATGCAGGTTTGGGTACCAAAGGATGCGGGAGGTTTGGGTACCAAAGGATGCAGGTTTGGGGAGCAAAGGATGCGGGAGGTTTGGGTACCAAAGGATGCGGGAGGTTTGGGTACCAAAGGATGCGGGAGGTTTGGGTACCAAAGGATGCAGGTTTGGGTACCAAAGGATGCGGGAGGTTTGGGTACCAAAGGATGCGGGAGGTTTGGGTACCAAAGGATGCGGGAGGTTTGGGTACCAAAGGATGCGGGGGGTTTGGGTACCAAAGGATGCGGGAGGTTTGGGTACCAAAGGATGCGGGAGGTTTGGGTACCAAAGGATGCAGGTTTGGGTACCGAAGGATGCAGGTTTGGGTACCAAAGGATGCGGGAGGTTTGGGGAGCAAAGGATGCTGGAGGTTTGGGTACCAAAGGATGCGGGTTTGGGTACCAAAGGATGCAGGTTTGGGGAGCAAAGGATGCAGGTTTGGGTACCAAAGGATGCGGGAGGTTTGGGGAGCAAAGGATGCGGGAGGTTTGGGTACCAAAGGATGCGGGAGGTTTGGGTACCAAAGGATGAGGGAGGTTTGGGTACCAAAGGATGCGGGAGGTTTGGGTACCAAAGGATGAGGGAGGTTTGGGGAGCAAAGGATGAGGGAGGTTTGGGGAGCAAAGGATGCAGGTTTGGGTACCAAAGGATGCGGGAGGTTTGGGGAGCAAAGGATGCGGGAGGTTTGGGTACCAAAGGATGCGGGAGGTTTGGGTACCAAAGGATGCGGGAGGTTTGGGTACCAAAGGATGCGGGAGGTTTGGGGAGCAAAGGATGCGGGAGGTTTGGGGAGCAAAGGATGCGGGAGGTTTGGGTACCAAAGGATGCGGGAGGTTTGGGTACCAAAGGATGCGGGAGGTTTGGGGAGCAAAGGATGCGGGAGGTTTGGGGAGCAAAGGATGCGGGAGGTTTGGGAACCAAAGGATGCGGGAGGTTTGGGTACCAAAGGATGCGGGAGGTTTGGGGAGCAAAGGATGCGGGAGGTTTGGGGAGCAAAGGATGCAGGAGGTTTGGGTACCAAAGGATGCTGGAGGTTTGGGTACCAAAGGATGCGGGTTTGGGTACCAAAGGATGCAGGTTTGGGGAGCAAAGGATGCAGGTTTGGGTACCAAAGGATGCGGGAGGTTTGGGTACCAAAGGATGCGGGTTTGGGGAGCAAAGGATGCAGGAGGTTTGGGTACCAAAGGATGCGGGTTTGGGTACCAAAGGATGAGGGAGGTTTGGGTACCAAAGGATGCGGGAGGTTTGGGTACCAAAGGATGAGGGAGGTTTGGGTACCAAAGGATGCAGGTTTGGGTACCAAAGGATGCAGGAGGTTTGGGTACCAAAGGATGCGGGAGGTTTGGGGAGCAAAGGATGCGGGAGGTTTGGGTACCAAAGGATGCAGGTTTGGGTACCAAAGGATGCGGGAGGTTTGGGTACCAAAGGATGCGGGAGGTTTGGGGAGCAAAGGATGCGGGAGGTTTGGGTACCAAAGGATGCGGGAGGTTTGGGTACCAAAGGATGCGGGTTTGGGTACCAAAGGATGCGGGAGGTTTGGGTACCAAAGGATGCGGGAGGTTTGGGTACCAAAGGATGCGGGAGGTTTGGGGAGCAAAGGATGCGGGAGGTTTGGGTACCAAAGGATGCGGGAGGTTTGGGTACCAAAGGATGCAGGTTTGGGTACCAAAGGATGCGGGAGGTTTGGGTACCAAAGGATGCGGGAGGTTTGGGTACCAAAGGATGCGGGTTTGGGTACCAAAGGATGCGGGAGGTTTGGGTGCCAAAGGATGCGGGAGGTTTGGGTACCAAAGGATGCGGGAGGTTTGGGGAGCAAAGGATGCGGGAGGTTTGGGTACCAAAGGATGCGGGAGGTTTGGGGAGCAAAGGATGCGGGAGGTTTGGGTACCAAAGGATGCGGGAGGTTTGGGTACCAAAGGATGCGGGAGGTTTGGGGACCAAAGGATGCGGGAGGTTTGGGTACCAAAGGATGCGGGAGGTTTGGGTACCGAAGGATGCAGGTTTGGGTACCAAAGGATGCGGGAGGTTTGGGTAGCAAAGGATGCGGGAGGTTTGGGGAGCAAAGGATGCGGGAGGTTTGGGGAGCAAAGGATGAAGGTTTGGGTACCAAAGGATGCAGGAGGTTTGGGGAGCAAAGGATGCGGGAGGTTTGGGTACCAAAGGATGCGGGAGGTTTGGGTACCAAAGGATGCGGGAGGTTTGGGGAGCAAAGGATGCGAGAGGTTTGGGTACCAAAGAATGCAGGAGGTTTGGGTACCAAAGGATGCGGGTTTGGGTACCAAAGGATGAAGGTTTGGGTACCAAAGGATGCGGGAGGTTTGGGTACCAAAGGATGCGGGAGGTTTGGGTGCCAAAGGATGCGGGAGGTTTGGGTACCAAAGGATGCGGGAGGTTTGGGGAGCGAAGGATGCGGGAGGTTTGGGTACCAAAGGATGCGGGAGGTTTGGGGAGCAAAGGATGCGGGAGGTTTGGGTAGCAAAGGATGCGGGAGGTTTGGGTACCAAAGGATGCGGGAGGTTTGGGTACCAAAGGATGCGGGAGGTTTGGGGAGCAAAGGATGCGGGAGGTTTGGGTACCAAAGGATGCGGGAGGTTTGGGTACCAAAGGATGCGGGAGGTTTGGGGAGCAAAGGATGCGGGAGGTTTGGGGAGCAAAGGATGCGGGAGGTTTGGGTACCAAAGGATGTGGGAGGTTTGGGTACCAAAGGATGCGGGAGGTTTGGGTACCAAAGGATGCGGGTTTGGGTACCAAAGGATGCGGGAGGTTTGGGTACCAAAGGATGTGGGAGGTTTGGGTACCAAAGGATGCGGGAGGTTTGGGTACCAAAGGATGCGGGTTTGGGTACCAAAGGATGCGGGAGGTTTGGGTACCAAAGGATGCGGGAGGTTTGGGTACCAAAGGATGCGGGAGGTTTGGGTACCAAAGGATGCGGGAGGTTTGGGGAGCAAAGGATGCGGGAGGTTTGGGGAGCAAAGGATGCGGGAGGTTTGGGTACCAAAGGATGCGGGAGGTTTGGGTACCAAAGGATGCGGGAGGTTTGGGTACCAAAGGATGCGGGAGGTTTGGGGAGCAAAGGATGCGGGAGGTTTGGGGAGCAAAGGATGCGGGAGGTTTGGGGAGCAAAGGATGCGGGAGGTTTGGGTACCAAAGGATGCGGGAGGTTTGGGTACCAAAGGATGCGGGAGGTTTGGGTACCAAAGGATGCAGGTTTGGGTACCAAAGGATGCGGGAGGTTTGGGAACCAAAGGATGCGGGAGGTTTGGGTACCAAAGGATGCGGGAGGTTTGGGGAGCAAAGGATGCGGGAGGTTTGGGGAGCAAAGGATGCAGGAGGTTTGGGTACCAAAGGATGCTGGAGGTTTGGGTACCAAAGGATGCGGGTTTGGGTACCAAAGGATGCAGGTTTGGGGAGCAAAGGATGCAGGTTTGGGTACCAAAGGATGCGGGAGGTTTGGGTACCAAAGGATGCGGGTTTGGGGAGCAAAGGATGCAGGAGGTTTGGGTACCAAAGGATGCGGGTTTGGGTACCAAAGGATGAGGGAGGTTTGGGTACCAAAGGATGCGGGAGGTTTGGGTACCAAAGGATGAGGGAGGTTTGGGTACCAAAGGATGCAGGTTTGGGTACCAAAGGATGCAGGAGGTTTGGGTACCAAAGGATGCGGGAGGTTTGGGGAGCAAAGGATGCGGGAGGTTTGGGTACCAAAGGATGCAGGTTTGGGTACCAAAGGATGCGGGAGGTTTGGGTACCAAAGGATGCGGGAGGTTTGGGGAGCAAAGGATGCGGGAGGTTTGGGTACCAAAGGATGCGGGAGGTTTGGGTACCAAAGGATGTGGGTTTGGGTACCAAAGGATGCGGGAGGTTTGGGTACCAAAGGATGCGGGAGGTTTGGGTACCAAAGGATGCGGGAGGTTTGGGGAGCAAAGGATGCGGGAGGTTTGGGTACCAAAGGATGCGGGAGGTTTGGGTACCAAAGGATGCAGGTTTGGGTACCAAAGGATGCGGGAGGTTTGGGTACCAAAGGATGCGGGAGGTTTGGGTACCAAAGGATGCGGGTTTGGGTACCAAAGGATGCGGGAGGTTTGGGTACCAAAGGATGCGGGAGGTTTGGGGAGCAAAGGATGCGGGAGGTTTGGGGAGCAAAGGATGCGGGAGGTTTGGGTACCAAAGGATGCGGGAGGTTTGGGGACCAAAGGATGCGGGAGGTTTGGGTACCAAAGGATGCGGGAGGTTTGGGTACCGAAGGATGCAGGTTTGGGTACCAAAGGATGCGGGAGGTTTGGGTAGCAAAGGATGCGGGAGGTTTGGGGAGCAAAGGATGCGGGAGGTTTGGGGAGCAAAGGATGAAGGTTTGGGTACCAAAGGATGCAGGAGGTTTGGGGAGCAAAGGATGCGGGAGGTTTGGGTACCAAAGGATGCGGGAGGTTTGGGTACCAAAGGATGCGGGAGGTTTGGGGAGCAAAGGATGCGAGAGGGTACCAAAGAATGCAGGAGGTTTGGGTACCAAAGGATGCGGGTTTGGGTACCAAAGGATGAAGGTTTGGGTACCAAAGGATGCGGGAGGTTTGGGTACCAAAGGATGCGGGAGGTTTGGGTGCCAAAGGATGCGGGAGGTTTGGGTACCAAAGGATGCGGGAGGTTTGGGGAGCGAAGGATGCGGGAGGTTTGGGTACCAAAGGATGCAGGAGGTTTGGGTACCAAAGGATGCGGGAGGTTTGGGGAGCAAAGGATGCGGGAGGTTTGGGGAGCAAAGGATGCGGGAGGTTTGGGTACCAAAGGATGCGGGAGGTTTGGGGAGCAAAGGATGCGGGAGGTTTGGGGAGCAAAGGATGCGGGAGGTTTGGGGAGGGATGCGGGAGGTTTGGGTACCAAAGGGGGTGTGGGAGGTTTGGGTACCAAAGGATGCGGGAGGTTTGGGTACCAAAGGATGCGGGTTTGGGTACCAAAGGATGCGGGAGGTTTGGGTACCAAAGGATGTGGGAGGTTTGGGTACCAAAGGATGCGGGAGGTTTGGGTACCAAAGGATGCGGGTTTGGGTACCAAAGGATGCGGGAGGTTTGGGTACCAAAGGATGCGGGTTTGGGTACCAAAGGATGCGGGAGGTTTGGGTACCAAAGGATGCAGGAGGTTTGGGGAGCAAAGGATGCAGGAGGTTTGGGGAGCAAAGGATGCGGGAGGTTTGGGTACCAAAGGATGCAGGAGGTTTGGGTACCAAAGGATGCGGGAGGTTTGGGGAGCAAAGGATGCAGGTGGTTTGGGTACCAAAGGATGCGGGAGGTTTGGGGAGGAAAGGATGCGGGAGGTTTGGGGAGCAAAGGATGCGGGAGGTTTGGGGAGCAAAGGATGCGGGAGGTTTGGGTACCAAAGGATGCGGGAGGTTTGGGTACCAAAGGATGCGGGAGGTTTGGGGAGCAAAGGATGGGGGAGGTTTGGGTACCAAAGGATGCAGGTTTGGGTACCAAAGGATGCGGGAGGTTTGGGGAGCAAAGGATGCGGGAGGTTTGGGTACCAAAGGATGAAGGTTTGGGTACCAAAGGATGCGGGAGGTTTGGGTACCAAAGGATGCGGGAGGTTTGGGTACCAAAGGATGCGGGAGGTTAGGGTACCAAAGGATGCGGGTTTGGGTACCAAAGGATGCGGGAGGTTTGGGGAACAAAGGATGCGGGAGGTTTGGGTACCAAAGGATGCGGGAGGTTTGGGTACCAAAGGATGCGGGAGGTTTGGGTACCAAAGGATGCGGGAGGTTTGGGTACCAAAGGATGCGGGTTTGGGTACCAAAGGATGCGGGAGGTTTGGGTACCAAAGGATGTGGGAGGTTTGGGTACCAAAGGATGCGGGAGGTTTGGGTACCAAAGGATGCGGGTTTGGGTACCAAAGGATGCGGGAGGTTTGGGTACCAAAGGATGCGGGAGGTTTGGGGAGCAAAGGATGCGGGAGGTTTGGGTACCAAAGGATGCGGGAGGTTTGGGTACCAAAGGATGCGGGAGGTTTGGGGACCAAAGGATGTAGGAGGTTTGGGTTCCGAAGGATGCAGGTTTGGGTACCAAAGGATGCGGGAGGTTTGGGTAGCAAAGGATGCGGGAGGTTTGGGGAGCAAAGGATGCGGGAGGTTTGGGGAGCAAAGGATGAAGGTTTGGGTACCAAAGGATGCAGGAGGTTTGGGGAGCAAAGGATGCGGGAGGTTTGGGTACCAAAGAATGCGGGAGGTTTGGGTACCAAAGGATGCAGGGGGTTTGGGTACCAAAGGATGCGGGAGGTTTGGGGAGCAAAGGATGCGGGAGGTTTGGGTACCAAAGGATGCGGGAGGTTTGGGTACCAAAGGATGCAGGAGGTTTGGGTACCGAAGGATGCGGGAGGTTTGGGGAGCAAAGGATGCGGGATCCCAATGGGATCCTTGCTCTATGGGGCAGGAGAATGGGGTCAATGGGTGATGCCCCATTCCCAATGGGTTCCTCTCTCCATGGAGACCCTTGAATGGAGTCAATGGGAGATGCCCCATTCCGAATGGATTCCTCTCTCCATGGAGACCCTTGAATGGAGTCAATGGAAGATGCCCCATTGGAACCTCCATTGGAAGCCCCTTGAATGGAGTCAATGGGAGATGCCCCATTCCCAATGGGTTCTTCTCTCCATGGAGCCCCTTGAAAATGGAGTCAATGGGAGATGCCCCATTCCCAATGGGTTCCTCTCTCCATGGAGACCATTGAATGGAGTCAATGGGTGATGCCCCATTCCCAATGGGTTCCTTGCTCCATGGTGGCATCAGAATGGAGTCAATGGAAGATGCCCCATTCCCAATGGGTTCCTTGCTCCATGGTGGCATCAGAATGGAGTCAATGGGAGATGCCCCATTCCCAATGGGTTCCTCTCTCCATGGAGCCCCTTGAATGGAGTCAATGGAAGATGCCCCATTCCCAATGGGTTCCTCTCTCCATGGAGACATCAGAATGGAGTCAATGGGAGATGCCCCATTGGAACCTCCATTGGAATCCCCTTTGTGTGTCCCCGTGTCCCCCCCCCAAACCCACCATTGCAGCACCAACGACGACGAGGACCTGACCCCGGAGCAGAAAGCCGAGCGGGAGAAGGAACGGCGCATGGCCAACAACGCCCGCGAGCGCCTCCGCGTGCGGGACATCAACGAGGCCTTCAAGGAGCTGGGCCGCATGGTGCAGCTGCATCTCAAGAGCGACAAGCCCCAAACCAAGCTGCTCATCCTGCACCAGGCCGTGGCCGTCATCCTCAGCCTGGAGCAGCAAGTGAGGGGTGAGTTGGGTTGGGTTGGGTTGGGTTGAGTTGCGTTGAGTTGGGTTGGGTTGGGTTGGGTTGAATTGGGTTGAGTTGGGTTGGGTTGGGTTGAGTTGGGTTGGGTTGGGTTGGGGTGGGTTGGGTTGGGTTGGGTTGAGTTGGGTTGGGTTGGGTTGGGGTGGGTTGGGTTGGGTTCGGTTGGGTTGAGTTGTTGGGTTGGGTTGGGTTGGGTTGAGTTGGGTTGGGTTGGGTTGAGTTCGGTTGGGTTGAGTTGTTGGGTTGGGTTGGGTTGGTTGGGTTGGGTTGAGTTGGGTTGGGTTGAGTTGGGTTGGGTTGGGTTGGGGTGGGTTGGGTTGGGTTGAGTTCGGTTGGGTTGAGTTGTTGGGTTGGGTTGGTTGGGTTGGGTTGAGTTTGTGTTGGTTTTGGGGGGTTTGGGTTGGGTTTGGGGGGTTTGGGGTGGGTTGTGTTGAGTTGGGTTGAGTTGGGTTGGGCTGAGTTGGGTTGGGATGGGTTGGGTTGGTTGGGATGGGTTGAGTTGGGTTGGGTTGAGTTGGGTTGGGTTGGGTTGAGTTGGGTTGAGTTGGGTTGGGTTGAGTTGGGATGGGTTGGGTTGAGTTGGGTTGAGTTGGGTTGGGTTGAGTTGGGTTGGGTTGGTTGCGTTGAGTTGGGTTGGGTTGAGTTGGGTTGGGTTGGGTTGGGTTGGGTTGAGTTGGGTTGGGTTGGGTTGAGTTGGGTTGGGTTGGGTTGAGTTGGGTTGGGTTGAGTTGGGTTGAGTTGGGTTGAGTTGGGTTGAGTAGGGTTGGGTTGAGTTGGGTTGGGTTGGTTGAGTTGGGGTGGGTTGATTGGGTTGAGTTGGGTTGGGTTGGGTTGGGTTGAGTTGGGTTGGGTTGGGTTGGGGGGGGTTGAGTTGGGTTGGGTTGGGTTGAGTTGGGGTGGGTTGAGTTGGGTTGGGTTGGGTTGAGTTGGGTTGGGTTGGGTTGGGTTGGGTGGGTTGGGTTGGGTTGGGTTGGGGTGGGGTGGGTTGGGTTGAGTTGGGTTGGGTTGGGTTGGGTTGAGTTGGGTTGGGTTGGGTTGGTTGCGTTGAGTTGGGTTGGGTTGGGTTGAGTTGGGTTGAGTTGGGTTGGGTTGGGTTGAGTTGGGTTGGGTTGGGTTGGGTTAGGTTGGGATGGGTTGGGATGGGTTGGGTTGGGTTGAGTTGGGTTGGGTTGAGTTGGGTTGGGTTGGGTTGGGTTGGGTTGCGTTGAGTTGGGTTGAGTTGGGTTGGGTTGAGTTGGGTTGGGTTGGGATGGGTTGAGGGGTTGGGTTGGGTTGGCTTGGGTTGGGTTGGGTTGGGTTGAGTTGGGTTGGGTTGGGTTGAGTTGGGTTGGGTTGGGATGGGTTGAGGGGTTGGGTTGGGTTGGCTTGGGTTGGGTTGGGTTGGGTTGAGTTGGGTTGGGTTGGGTTGAGTTGGGTTGAGTTGAGTTGGGTTGGGTTGGGTTGGGTTGAGTTGGGGTGGTTGGGTTGGGTTGGGTTGAGTTGGGTTGGGTTGGGTTGGGTTGGGTTGGCTTGGGTTGGGTTGGGTTGGGTTGGGTTGAGTTGGGTTGGGTTGGGTTGAGTTGGGTTGGGTTGGGTTGGGTTGAGTTGGGTTGGGTTGGGTTGAGTTGGGTTGGGTTGAGTTGGGTTGGGTTGAGTTGGGTTGAGTTGGATTGGGTTGGGTTGGGGGGGGTTCGTTGATGGGTGGATGTTGGTTGTCTGTTGTCCAGCATCAGGCATTCATCATGCATCATCATCCATCCATTCATCATCCATCATGCATCCATGATCCATCTGTGATCTTCCATTCATCTTCCATTCATCCATTCATCATCATCCCTTATCCATCCATCCATCATCCATCCATCATCAGCCATTCATCATCCATCATCTATCATCCATCCATCCCTTATCATCCCTTATCCAGCATCCATCCATCATCATCTCTTACCCATCATCCTTCCATCATCCTTCCATCGTCCATCATCATCTGTTATCATCCATCATCCCTCTTTTATCATCCATCACCATCCGTCTTCCATTCATCCATCATCATCCGTGACTCATCATCATCCATCCATCCATCCATTCTAATCCATCCCCCATCCATCATCATCCAACATCATCCATCCATCATCATCCATCCATCATCCATCCATCATCATCCCTTATCCATCATCCATCCATCATCCATCCATCATCATCCATCCATCATCCATCCATCCATCCATCCATCATCCACCATCCATCCATCATCCATCCATCATCCATCATCCATCCATCACCATCCATCCATCATCATCCATCCATCATCATCCCTTATCCATCATCCATCCCTTATCCACCATCCATCATCATCCCTTATCCATCATCATCCATCCATCATCATCCATCCATCACCCATCCATCATCCATCCATCATCATCCATCCATCAGCATCCATCATCCATCCATCATCATCAATCATCCATCGTCATCAATCATCCATCGTCATCCATCATCATCCTTCCATCATCATCCATCCATCATCATCCATCCATCATCCATCATCCATCCATCATCCATCATCATCCATCATCATCCATCCATCATCCATCCATCACCATCCATCCATCATCATCCATCCATCATCCATCCATCCATCCATCATCCATCCATCATCCATCATCCATCCATCCATCATCCATCCTTTATCCACCATCCATCCATCATCATCATCATCATCATCCATCCATCAGCACCCATCCATCATCATCCATCATCCATCATCCATCCATCCCTTCTCCATCCATCCATCATCCATCATCATCCCTTATCCACCATCCATACATCATCATCCCTTATCCATCATCATCTATCCATCATCCATCCACCCATCCATCATCCATCCACCATCCATCCATCATCCATCCATCATCATCCACCATCCATCATCCATCATCATCCATCATCCATCATCATCCATCATCCATCCCTCATCCATCATCCATTCATCATCATCCCTTATCCATCATCCATCCATCCATCATCCATCCATCATCATCCATCCATCATCCATCCATCATCATCCATCCATCATCCACCATCCATCATCCATCATCATCCATCCATCATCCATCCATCATCATGCATCCATCCATCATCCATCCATCATCATCCATCCATCATCATCCATCCATCATCATCCATCATCATCATCCATCCATCATCCATCATCATCCATCATCCATCATCCCTCATCCATCCCCCCCCCATCCCACCCTTATGCCCCCCCGATGCAGAGATGCCTTTGACCCCCCTTTTCTCCCTCCATCCCACCAGAGAGGAACCTGAACCCCAAGGCGGCGTGCCTGAAGAGACGGGAAGAAGAGAAGGTCTCCTCGGATCCGCCTCCGCTCTCCTTGCCCGGGCCCCATCCCGGCATGGGAGACGCTGCCAATCACATGGGACAGATGTAAAAAGGCAAGGTTGGGGGGCGGGTATCCCTGTTTCCATGCGTGTGTGCGTCAGCATCCAGCATCCATCAGCATCCATCCATCCATCAGTGTCCATCATCCATCCATCATCATCATCCATCATCCATCAGCATCCATCCATCAGCATCCATCATCAGCATCCATCAGCATCCATCCATCAGCATCCATCAGTATCCATCCATCAGCATCCATCATCATCCATCATCATCCATCATCCATCATCATCCATCCATCATCATCATCATCATCACCATCATCCATCATTATCATCATCATCGTCCATCCATCATCATCCATCCATCATCCATCCATCATCATCCATCCATCATCCATCCATCATCATCCATCCATCAGCATCCATCAGCATCCATCCATCATCCATCCATCAGCATCCATCCATCAGTGTCCATCATCCATCATCCATCCATCATCCATCCATCATCCATCCATCATCATCCATCCATCATCCATCCATCAGCATCCATCATCATCCATCATCATCAGCATCCATCCATCATCATCCATCATCCATCCATCATCATCCATCATCCATCCATCATCCATCCATCATCATCCATCCATCATCCATCCATCAGCATCCATCATCATCCATCATCATCAGCATCCATCCATCATCATCCATCATCATCCATCATCCATCCATCATTCATCCATCATCCATCCATCCATCATCATCCATCATCATCAGCATCCATCCATCATCATCCATCCATCATCATCCATCCATCCATCATCCATCCATCATCCATCATCATCCATCCATCATCATCCATCCATCATCCATCCATCAGCATCCATCATCATCCATCATCATCAGCATCCATCCATCATCATCCATCATCATCCATCCATCATCCATCCATCATCCATCCATCATCCATCCATCATCATCCATCATCATCCATCCATCATCCATCCATCATCCATCCATCATCCATCCATCATCCATCCATCATCCATCCATCATCCATCATCCATCATCATCTATCATCCATCCATCATCCATCCATCATCCATCCATCATCATCATCCATCAGCATCCATCAGCATCCATCATCATCCATCCATCATCATCCATCCATCATCATCCATCATCATCATCCATCATCCATCATCAGCATCCATCATCATCCATCCATCATCATCCATCCATCATCATCCATCCATCATCCATCATCATCAATCATCCATCATCATCCATCAGCATCCATCATCATCCATCATCATCCATCATCCATCCATCCATCATCATCCATCATCCATCCATCATCCATCATCCATCATCATCATCATCATCATCCATCCATCATCATCATCATCATCATCATCCCCCCTTTCTCTCTCCCCCCTAACCCCTTCCCTTCTCCCCTAGGTCCACCTTGCCCCACAGAAGCAAGAACCCACTTCCTTAAGAGCTGTATCCCCCCATCCCCTGCCCCACATCTGCCCCCCAGCCCCACGGACGCCCGCCGGGCCGGCATTCCCGACGCCTGGAATGCCGACGCTCCTGCCCCACGGCGCGAGACTTTGCCTATGGGTCAGACGAGGAGATGTGGGTCCCCCTGCCCCACACATCCCCCTGACCCCCAACTTCCCCCCCCCCCCCCTTAACCTTAATGCAGCTCTCTTCTTTGCGTTGTGCCTCAAATCCCAGAGCATTCCGGGCTGGAAAAAGAATGGAAAAAAGTGGGGGGGGGGTTGTGGGGTGAAAAAAATTTGGGAATATTCCATGGGAATTGGGGGAGGGGGGGGGGAAACACAAAAAAAAGATGGAAAACCCTTGGAATTTTGCAATAATGAGCAAGTGTACTTCAAATAACCCCCCCCCCTCCATCCGAAATTCCCAATTCCTTGGATCCGGAGCATCCTTCCCCTAATCCCATTGGATGCTGCAGGCAAAGAGGCTTGGAATACCGGGATCACCCCATGGATCGGGAATGCTGGGCTCCTCCGTGCCCCCCCCACTCTGTTTTCCATAGGGAAAAGGGGCATTTTCCATGCTTTCCATGGGGGGGGGGGGGGGATATCCCAACTTTTCCCTTCTCTCCCCCCTTTTCTTGGGAATGGATCCCATGGGATTTAAGGTGTTCCCCCCCCCCTCTAATCCCTATCCCAACCTTAACCACTGTGCCTTCCGCTGTCCCCATTGAAGGAGGAAGAGGAGGGGGATGCTGCTGCCAGCATTCCCATTGGGATCAAGGGAAAACCTTGGGAATACCGGATGGGATTTGGGGTTAGGGCCCCCCTTCCTCCTTCCTCTTCCTCTCCGAGCCTTAGCTGCGTCCCTTGCACTCAATGGGAAAAGGGGAGGGGGGGAAAACAGCATTCCCGAGCTCTGGAATCATCGCATCCCGGCATTCCCAACGGTTTCCATTGCCTGCTGGGCATTGGGATTGGGAATGGGATTGGGTTTGCGTCCCCAAACCCCTTGGAACGCCGCCGGCATCCAATGGGAAGCCAAGAGCTCCATCCCCATCCAACCTTTTCCAAGAGGGAATTCCATGGGAAAACACCCGGGATGAGCCTGAAGGAGAGCCCTCAAGAGGGCTAGGACCCAGCATCCCTTGGGATGCATTCCAGGATGGACCGGGAATCAATCAGTGCATCCCACTCCTATTGGCTGAGCGCTAGGACCCAGCATCCCTTGGGATGCATTCCAGGATGGACCAGGAATCAATCAGTGCTTCCCACTCCTATTGGCTGAGCGCTAGGACCCAGCATCCCTTGGGATGCATTCCGGGATGGATTGGGAATCAATCAGTGCATCCCACTCCTATTGGCTGAGGGCTAGGACCCAGCATCCCTTGGGATGCGCTGTGGGATGGATCGGGAATCAATCAGTGCATCCCACTCCTATTGGCTGAGCGCTAGGACCCAGCATCCCTTGGGATGCGCTCTGGGATGGATTGGGAATCAATCAGTGCATCCCACTCCTATTGGCTGAGGGCTAGGACCCAGCATCCCTTGGGATGCATTCCAGGATGGATTGGGAATCAATCAGTGCATCCCACTCCTATTGGCTGAGGGCTAGGACCCAGCATCCCTTGGGATGCGCTCTGGGATGGATTGGGAATCAATCAGTGCTTCCCACTCCTATTGGCTGAGCGCTAGGACCCAGCATCCCTTGGGATGCATTCCAGGATGGATTGGGAATCAATCAGTGCTTCCCACTCCTATTGGCTGAGCGCTAGGACCCAGCATCCCTTGGGATGCATTCCGGGATGGATTGGGAATCAATCAGTGCTTCCCACTCCTATTGGCTGAGGGCTAGGACCCAGCATCCCTTGGGATGCATTCCAAGATGGACCAGGAATCAATCAGTGCTTCCCACTCCTATTGGCTGAGGGCTAGGACCCAGCATCCCTTGGGATGCATTCCGGGATGGATTGGGAATCAATCAGTGCTTCCCACTCCTATTGGCTGAGGGCTAGGACCCAGCATCCCTTGGGATGCGCTGTGGGATGGATCGGGAATCAATCAGTGCATCCCACTCCTATTGGCTGAGCGCTAGGACCCAGCATCCCTTGGGATGCATTCCAGGATGGATTGGGAATCAATCAGTGCTTCCCACTCCTATTGGCTGAGGGCTAGGACCCAGCATCCCTTGGGATGCATTCCAGGATGGATTGGGAATCAATCAGTGCATCCCACTCCTATTGGCTGAGCGCTAGGACCCAGCATCCCTTGGGATGCATTCCAGGATGGACCAGGAATCAATCAGTGCTTCCCACTCCTATTGGCTGAGCGCTAGGACCCAGCATCCCTTGGGATGCATTCCGGGATGGATTGGGAATCAATCAGTGCATCCCACTCCTATTGGCTGAGGGCTAGGACCCAGCATCCCTTGGGATGCGCTGTGGGATGGATCGGGAATCAATCAGTGCATCCCACTCCTATTGGCTGAGCGCTAGGACCCAGCATCCCTTGGGATGCGCTCTGGGATGGATTGGGAATCAATCAGTGCATCCCACTCCTATTGGCTGAGGGCTAGGACCCAGCATCCCTTGGGATGCATTCCAGGATGGATTGGGAATCAATCAGTGCATCCCACTCCTATTGGCTGAGGGCTAGGACCCAGCATCCCTTGGGATGCATTCCAGGATGGATTGGGAATCAATCAGTGCATCCCACTCCTATTGGCTGAGGGCTAGGACCCAGCATCCCTTGGGATGCGCTCTGGGATGGATTGGGAATCAATCAGTGCTTCCCACTCCTATTGGCTGAGCGCTAGGACCCAGCATCCCTTGGGATGCATTCCAGGATGGATTGGGAATCAATCAGTGCTTCCCACTCCTATTGGCTGAGCGCTAGGACCCAGCATCCCTTGGGATGCATTCCGGGATGGATTGGGAATCAATCAGTGCTTCCCACTCCTATTGGCTGAGGGCTAGGACCCAGCATCCCTTGGGATGCATTCCAAGATGGACCAGGAATCAATCAGTGCTTCCCACTCCTATTGGCTGAGGGCTAGGACCCAGCATCCCTTGGGATGCATTCCGGGATGGATTGGGAATCAATCAGTGCTTCCCACTCCTATTGGCTGAGGGCTAGGACCCAGCATCCCTTGGGATGCGCTGTGGGATGGATCGGGAATCAATCAGTGCATCCCACTCCTATTGGCTGAGCGCTAGGACCCAGCATCCCTTGGGATGCATTCCAGGATGGATTGGGAATCAATCAGTGCTTCCCACTCCTATTGGCTGAGGGCTAGGACCCAGCATCCCTTGGGATGCATTCCAGGATGGATTGGGAATCAATCAGTGCATCCCACTCCTATTGGCTGAGCGCTAGGACCCAGCATCCCTTGGGATGCGCTGTGGGATGGATTGGGAATCAATCAGTGCTTCCCACTCCTATTGGCTGAGGGCTAGGACCCAGCATCCCTTGGGATGCGCTTTGGGATGGACCGAGATCAATCAGTGCTTCCCACTCCTATTGGCTGAGGGATAGGACCCAGCATCCCTTGGGATGCATTCCAGGATGGACCAGGGATCAATCAGTGCATCCCACTCCTATTGGCTGAGGGCTAGGACCCAGCATCCCTTGGGATGCATTCCAGGATGGATTGGGAATCAATCAGTGCTTCCCACTCCTATTGGCTGAGCGCTAGGACCCAGCATCCCTTGGGATGCATTCCGGGATGGATTGGGAATCAATCAGTGCATCCCACTCCTATTGGGAAGCCCAAGAAGAGCCCCCCCAAAACGAGGCAAAAAACGAAGCCTTTTTTTGCCCAAAACCGCCTTTTTTTGACCCAGGAATGAAGGTGGCAAAGAATTCCCAGTTTTTTTCCTTGGAAAAGCACCCGAATTCCCGAAAAATTCCCCCTTTATTTTGCTATTCCCGATAGGTTATTTTCCCATGGGGTTTAGGGAAAGAGGGGAGGGGGTGTTTGAAGGGGGGGGAACGGCCCTGAAATCCATGGAAAAATCATGGAAAACCGTGGAAAAAGCATGGAAAACCGTGGGAAAAGCATGGAAAACCATGGGAAAAGCATGGAAAAAACCAGAGAAAACGGTGGAAAATCCAATGGAAACTTGAAGGGGGGGGGGAATCCATGGGAAATGATGGAAAAGCCTGGAAAACCATGGGAAACTGGAAAACCGTGGGGGGAAAAATGGGAAAGCATGGAAAACGCTTGGAAAACCATGGAAAACGGTGGAAAATATGGAAAAGCGTAAAAAAATCCATGGAAAACGGGGGGAAATCCATGGAAAACGGGGGGAAATCCATGGAAAACAATGGGAGAACGTGAACCCATGGCAAACCATGGAGAAAGCCTGTCGAGCCATGGAAAACCCATGGAAAAGCATGGATAAAAGAGGGAAATCCATGGAAAATCCATTGGAAAACCATGGAAAATCATGTTAAAAGAAGGAAATCCATGGAAAACCGTGTTAAAAGAGAGAAATCCATGGAAAACCATGTTAAAAGAGGGAAATCCATGGAAAACCCATTGGAAACCCATGGAAAATCATGTTAAAAGAAGGAAATCCATGGAAAACCCATGTTAAAAGAGGGAAATCCATGGAAAACCCATTGGAAACCCATGGAAAACCATGTTAAAAGAAGGAAATCCATGGAAAACCCATGTTAAAAGAGGGAAATCCATGGAAAACCCATTGGAAACCCATGGAAAACCATGTTAAAAGAAGGAAATCCATGGAAAACCCATGTTAAAAGAGGGAAATCCATGGAAAACCCATTGGAAACCCATGGAAAACCATGTTAAAAGAGGGAAATCCATGGAAAACCCATGTTAAAAGAGAGAAATCCATGGAAAACCGTGTTAAAAGAAGGAAATCCATGGAAAACCCATTGGAAACCCATGGAAAACCCATGTTAAAAGAAGGAAATCCATGGAAAACCATGTTAAAAGAAGGAAATCCATGGAAAACCCATGTTAAAAGAGGGAAATCCATGGAAAACCATGTTAAAAGAAGGAAATCCATGGAAAACCCATTGGAAACCCATGGAAAACCCATGTTAAAAGAAGGAAATCCATGGAAAACCATGTTAAAAGAAGGAAATCCATGGAAAACCCATTGGAAACCCATGGAAAACCATGTTAAAAGAAGGAAATCCATGGAAAACCCATGTTAAAAGAGGGAAATCCATGGAAAACCCATTGGAAACCCATGGAAAACCATGTTAAAAGAGGGAAATCCATGGAAAACCCATGTTAAAAGAGGGAAATCCATGGAAAACCATGTTAAAAGAGGAAAATCCATGGAAAACCCATGTTAAACCGTGGAAAAATAAGGAAATCCATGGGAAAAATCCTGAAAAAAACAGGGAAATTTATGGAAAACCCATGCCAAACCATGGAAACCATGGAAATCCATGGAAAAACCATAGAAAACCCTGGGAAAAATGGGGAAATCCATGGAAAACCCTGAAAAAACTAGGGAAATCCATGGAAAAACCATGTTAAAATAGGGAAATCCATGGAAAATCCATGTCAAACTAAGGAAATCCATGGAAAAGCAGGGAAATCCATGGAAAACCCATGTCAAATCATGGAAAACCCTGGAAAAAACAGGGAAATCCATGGAAAACTGTGTGCAATTCGGGAAATCCATGGAAAACCCAGGCCAAACCATGGAAAAATAAGAAAATCCATGGAAAACCATGATAAAATAGGAAAATGCATGGAAAAACAGGTAAATCCATGGAAAACCCATGTCAAACCATGGAAAACCCTGGAAAAAACAGTGAAATCCATGGAAAACTGTGCAATTAGGGAAATCCATGGAAAACTGTGCAATTAGGGAAATCCATGGAAAACCCATGCGAAACCGTGGAAAAAGAAGGAAAACCATGGAAAAAATCGGGAAATCCATGGAAAAATTGGGAAATCCATGGAAAATCTGTGCCAAACCATGGGAAAAGAAAGGAAAACCATGGAAAAAGAAAGGAAAACCATGGGAAAATCGGGAAATCCATGGAAAAAATGGGAAATCCATGGAAAAACAGGGAAATCCATGGAAAAATAGGGAAAACCATGGAAAAAATCGGGAAAACCATGAAAAAATCATCAAAAGCATGGAAAAATCAGGAAAATCATGGGAAAAATTGGGAAATCCAAGGAAAAATAGGGAAAATCATGGGAAAAATAGGGAAAACCATGGAAAAATAGGGAAAACCATGGAAAAATAGGGAAATCCATGGAAAAATAGGGAAATCCATGGAAAAAATGGGAAATCCATGGAAAAAATTGGGAAATCCATGGAAAAATAGGGAAAACCGTGGAAAAATAGGGAAAACCGTGGAAAATACTGGGAAATCCATTGAAAAATAGGGAAATCCATGGAAAAATCGGGACAACCACGGAAAAATAGGGAAAACCATGGAAAAAATGGGAAAAGCATGGGGAAAATCGGGAAATCTGTGGAAAATCATGGGAACAATTGGGAAAACCGTGGAAAAATAGGGAAAATCATGGAAAAATAGGGAAATCCATGGGAAACATAGGGAAAACCATGGAAAAATTGGGAAATCCAAGGAAAAATAGGGAAAATCATGGGAAAAACAGGGAAAACCATGGAAAACTAGGGAAAAGCATGGAAAAACAGGGAAAATCCTGGGAAAAATAGGGAAATCCATGGAAAAAATTGGGAAATCCATGGAAAAATAGGGAAAACCGTGGAAAATACTGGGAAATCCATTGAAAAAATAGGGAAATCCATGGAAAAATAGGGAAATCCATGGAAAAAAATGGGAAAACCATGGAAAAAATTGGGAAATCCATGGGAAAAAAAAGGGAAAACCATGGAAAAAATGGGAAAACCATGGAAAAATTGGGAAAACCATGGGAAAATCGGGAAATCCATGGGAAAAATTGGGAAGTCCATGGAAAAAACGGGAAAAGCATGGAAAAAATTGGGAAAACTGTGGAAAAATGGGAAAAGCATGGAAAAAATGGGAAAAGCATGGAAAAAATTGGGAAAACCGTGGAAAAATCAGGAAAACCATGGAAAAATTGGGAAAACCATGGAAAAATAGAGAAATCCATGGGGAAATCGGGAAAGCCATGGAAAAAATTGGGAAAACCATGAAGAAATAGGGAAAACCATGGAAAAAATTGGGAAATCCATGGAAAAATCTGGGAATCCATGGAAAAATCTGGGAATCCATGGAAAAAAAATGGGAAAAGCATGGAAAAAATTGGGAAAACCGTGGAAAAATGGGAAAAGCATGGAAAAAAATGGGAAAACCGTGGAAAAAATAGGAAAAGCATGGAAAAAAATAGGGAAAACCATGGAAAAAAATGGGAAATCCATGGAAATCCATGGAAAAAATGGGAAATCCATGGAAAAAACAGGGAAAACCATGGAAAAACTGGGAAATCCCTGGAAAAAGTGGGAAATCCATGGAAAAAATGGGAAATCCATGAAAAAAAATGGGAAAAATGGGAAATCCATGGAAAAATCTGGGAATCCATGGAAAAATCTGGGAAATCCGTGGAAAAATCTGGGAAATCCATGGAAAAATCTGGGAATCCATGGCAAACCATGTGCAAATAGGGCAATCCATGGCAAGCGAGGGCGAACTCATCCAACCCCATCCGGAGCGCGTTGGGTCCCGTTCCCTCCTTCCCCCCCCCCCTTCCTTGGGTATCCCTATGGAAAAGGTGATGGAATTGGGGGGGTCTCGATGGCTCCAAGGATCCCGGAGGCGGGATGGGTGCCGGCCATTCCCTGTATCCCGTTGTAATTCCTCGATGGCGTCGTGTACAGGCCCGTTGCGTAGCAATAAATGTGCCCTTTTGGTAAAGAAACGGTCTCGTTTATGGGGGGAATTCCAGAGGTTGGGAATTGGGGGGATTCCAGAAGTTGGGAATTGGGGGGATTCCAGAGGTTGGGAATTGGGGGGGGAAAAGGGAGGGGGGAAAGGGGGTCGATGGCGGTGGTGTTATCGGCATCCAACGTTGTCGGCATCCAGCGGCATCGGCATCTTCCATCGTCATCTTTCATCATCAACGTCATCCATCGGCATCGGCATCGGCATCCATCCATCATCATCATCATCCATCATCTTCCATCATCATCATCCATCCATCATCATCATCATCGTCATCCATCATTATCCATCCATCATCATCGTCATCGTCATCCATCATTATCCATCATCTTCCATCATCATCGTCATCGTCATCCATCGTCATCATCTTCCATCATCATCATCCATCATCATCCATCCATCATCATCATCATCCATTGGGATCATCCACCCCCGGGGGGGGGGGGGGGGGGAGCCTTCATCCTCCTCTTCCATCCTGGCCGTTGCCTTGGGATGAAGGCATCCGTTGGGGAACATCTCCCTCCCTCCGATGGAGCCATGGGGGAAATCCATAGGGAAAATCCATAGGGAAAATCCATAGGGGAAATCCATAGGGAAAATCCATAGGGAAAACCCATAGGGAAAATCCATAGGGGAAAATCCATAGGGGAAATCCATAGGGGAAATCCATAGGGAAAATCCATAGGGAAAATCCATAGGGAAAAATCTATAGGGGAAATCCATAGGGGAAATCCATAGGGAAAAATCCATAGGGAAAATCCATAGGGAAAATCCATAGGGAAAAATCCATAGGGAAAATCCGTAGGGGAAATCCATAGGGAAAATCCATAGGGGAAAATCCATAGGGGAAATCCATAGGGAAAATCCATAGGGAAAATCCATAGGGAAAACCCATAGGGAAAATCCATAGGGGAAATCCATAGGGAAAATCCATAGGGAAAATCCATAGGGGAAAATCCATAGGGAAAACCCATAGGGGAAATCCATAGGGAAAATCCATAGGGAAAATCCATAGGGGAAATCCATAGGGGAAATCCATAGGGGAAAATCCATAGGGAAAATCCATAGGGGAAAATCCATAGGGGAAAATCCATAGGGGAAATCCATAGGGAAAATCCATAGGGAAAATCCATAGGGAAAAATCCATAGGGGGAAATCCATAGGGAAAATCCATAGGGGAAATCCATAGGGGGAAATCCATAGGGAAAATCCATAGGGGAAATCCATAGGGGAAAATCCATAGGGAAAATCCATAGGGGAAATCCATAGGGGGAAATCCATAGGGAAAATCCATAGGGGAAATCCGTAGGGAAAAATCCATAGGGAAAATCCATAGGGAAAATCCATAGGGAAAAACCATAGGGGAAATCCATAGGGAAATTCCATAGGGGAAATCCATAGGGAAAAATCCATAGGGAAAAATCCATAGGGAAAATCCATAGGGGAAAATCCATAGGGAAAATCCATAGGGGAAAATCCATAGGGAAAATCCATAGGGGAAATCCATAGGGAAAAATCCATAGGGGAAATCCATAGGGAAAATCCATAGGGGAAATCCATAGGGGAAATCCATAGGGAAAATCCATAGGGGAAATCCATAGGGAAAATCCATAGGGAAAACCCATAGGGAAAATCCATAGGGGAAAATCCATAGGGGAAATCCATAGGGAAAATCCATAGGGAAAATCCATAGGGGAAATCCATAGGGGAAAATCCATAGGGAAAACCCATAGGGGAAATCCATAGGGAAAATCCATAGGGAAAATCCATAGGGGAAATCCATAGGGGAAAATCCATAGGGAAAACTCATAGGGGAAATCCATAGGGAAAATCCATAGGGAAAACCCATAGGGAAAAATCTATAGGGGAAATCCATAGGGAAAATCCATAGGGGAAATCCATAGGGGAAATCCATAGGGGAAAATCCATAGGGAAAACCCATAGGGGAAATCCATAGGGAAAATCCATAGGGGAAATCCATAGGGGAAATCCATAGGGAAAATCCATAGGGGAAAATCCATAGGGAAAAATCCATAGGGAAAATCCATAGGGAAAACCCATAGGGAAAACCCATAGGGAAAAATCTATAGGGGAAAATCCATAGGGAAAATCCATAGGGAAAATCCATAGGGAAAATCCATAGGGAAAATCCATATGGGTGCTGTGGGTCAATGGGTGCTGATGGGGGTCAATGGGTGCCATGGGGGTCAATGGGTGCCATGGGGGTCAATGGGTGCTGATGGGGTCAATGGGTGCCATGGGGGTCAATGGGTGCTGATGGGGTCAATGGGTGCTGATGGGGGTCAATGGGTGCCATGGGGGTCAATGGGTGCGGATGGGGGGTCAATGGGTGCTATGGGGGTCAATGGGTGCTATGGGGTCAATGGGTGCTATGGGGTCAATGGGTGCCATGGGGGTCAATGGGTGCTATGGGGTCAATGGGTGCTATGGGGGTCAATGGGTGCTATGGGGGTCAATGGGTGCTATGGGTGCCATGGGGTCAATGGGTGCCATGGGGGTCAATGGGTGCTATGGGGGTCAATGGGTGCTGATGGGGTCAATGGGTGCTGATGGGGGTCAATGGGTGCCATGGGGGTCAATGGGTGCTGATGGGGGTCAATGGGTGCTGATGGGGTCAATGGGTGCCATGGGGGTCAATGGGTGCCATGGGGGTCAATGGGTGCCATGGGGGTCAATGGGTGCTGATGGGTGTCAATGGGTGCCATGGGGGTCAATGGGTGCCATGGGGGTCAATGGGTGCTGATGGGTGTCAATGGGTGCCATGGGGGTCAATGGGTGCTGATGGGTGTCAATGGGTGCCATGGGGGTCAATGGGTGCCATGGGGGTCAATGGGTGCTGATGGGGGTCAGTGGGTGCCATGGGGGTCAATGGGTGCCATGGGGGTCAATGGGTGCCATGGGGGTCAATGGGTGCTGATGGGGGTCAATGGGTGCTGCTGGGGGTCAATGGGTGCCACGGGGGTCAATGGGTGCCATGGGGGTCAATGGGTGCTGATGGGGGTCAATGGGTGCTGATGGGTGTCAATGGGTGCCATGGGGGTCAATGGGTGCTGATGGGGGTCAATGGGTGCCATGGGGGTCAATGGGTGCTGATGGGTGTCAATGGGTGCCATGGGGGTCAATGGGTGCTGATGGGGGTCAATGGGTGCTGATGGGGTCAATGGGTGCCATGGGGGTCAATGGGTGCTGATGGGGGTCAATGGGTGCCATGGGGGTCAATGGGTGCCATGGGGGTCAATGGGTGCTGATGGGGGTCAATGGGTGCTATGGGGGTCAATGGGTGCTGATGGGGGGTCAATGGGTGCTGATGGGGGTCAATGGGTGCTGCTGGGGGTCAATGGGTGCCATGGGGGTCAATGGGTGCTGATGGGCGTCAGTGGGTGCTATGGGGGTCAATGGGTGCTATGGGTGCCATGGGGGTCAATGGGTGCTGGGGGTCAATGGGTGCTATGGGGGTCAATGGGTGCTATGGGGTCAATGGGTGCCATGGGGGTCAATGGGTGCCATGGGGGTCAATGGGTGCTATGGGGTCAATGGGTGCTATGGGGGTCAATGGGTGCCATGGGGGTCAATGGGTGCTGATGGGGGTCAATGGGTGCTATGGGGGTCAATGGGTGCCATGGGGGTCAATGGGTGCCATGGGGGTCAATGGGTGCTGATGGGGGTCAATGGGTGCTCGGGGCCAATGGGTGATCCTGATTGGACGGAGGGAATTCCTCCTGGATCCCTATTGGACAGAGGGAATTCCACTTGGGAATTGCCTCCCTTCCACCCTAGGAATCCCTTTGGGATCCATTGGGATCCATTGGGAGTGCCCCATAAGTGGGATCATGGGGATGGAATGGGGGGAGGATGGGGATGGATGAGGGGGGCAATCAGGGCAGAAGAGCCCCATAGAACCCATTGAGCCCCATAGGGACCCATTGAGCCCCATTGGGACCCATTGAGCCCCATAGAACCCATGGAGCCCCATAGGGACCCATTGAGCCCCATAGACCCCATTGAGACCCATAGGAACCCATTGAGAGCCATAGGGACCCATTGAGACCCATAGAACCCATTGAGCCCCATAGGAGCCATTGAGACCCATAGGGACCAATTGAGACCCATAGAACCCATTGAGCCCCATAGAACCCATTGAGCCCCATAGAAACCATTGAGAGCCATAGGGACCCATTGAGCCCCATAGACCCCATTGAGCCCCATAGGGACCCATTGAGCCCCATAGAACCCATTGAGCCCCATATACCCCATTGAGCCCCATAGGGACCCATTGAGCCCCATAGAACCCATTGAGCCCCATAGAACCCATTGAGCCCCATAGAACCCATTGAGACCCATAGACACCATTGAGCCCCATAGGGACCCATTGAGCCCCATAGACCCCATTGAGCCCCATAGGGACCCATTGGGCCCCATAGAACCCATTGAGCCCCATAGAACCCATTGAGCCCCATAGAACCCATTGAGCCCCATAGGGACCCATTGAGTCCCATAGAACCCATTGAGAGCCATAGCGACCCATTGAGCCCCATAGAACCCATTGAGCCCCATAGAACCCATTGAGACCCATAGACCCCATGGAGCCCCATAGGGACCCATTGAGCCCCATAGACCCCATTGAGACCCATAGGAACCCATTGAGCCCCATAGACCCCATTGAGACCCATAGGAACCCATTGAGCCCCATAGACCCCGTTGAGACCCATAGGAACCCATTGAGCCCCATAGACCCTATTGAGACCCATAGGAATCCATTGAGCCCCATAGACCACATTGAGCCCCAGCCCCATAGACCCCATTAAGTGCCTGCCCCATAGAATCCATTGGGCTGTGCCCCATAGACCCTATAGAACCTCTGCCCCACAGAAACCATTGAGCCCCTGCCCCATAGATCCCATCGATCCCTGCCCCATAGACCCCAGTGAGTTCCTGCCCCATAGAACCCATTGAGCCCCATAGAGCCCATTGAGCCCCATAGAGCACATTGAGCCCCTGCCCCATAGACACTATAGAGCCTCTGCCCCATAGGTCCCATTGATCCCTGCCCCATAGACCCCATTGAGCCCCATAGGGACCCATTGAGCCCCATAGACCCCCTTGAGCCCCATAGACTCCACTGAGCCCCATAGACCCCATTGAGCCCCATAGAGACCATGGGGTCAATGGGGTCTATGGTGGTCAGTGGGGCTCTATCGGGCTCAATGAGGTCTATGGGATTCTATGGGGTCTATGGGGCTCAAGGGGGTCTATGGGGCTCAATGGGTCCCATGGGTTTCAATGGGGCTCTATGGGGCTCAATGGGGCTCTATGGGGGTCAAGGGGTCTCTATGGGGCTCAATGGGGTCTATGGGGCTCAATGGGTTCTATAGGGCTCAATGGGGTCTATGGGGCTCTATAGGGTCTATGGGGCAGGCACTCAGTGGGGTCTATGGGGCAGGCACTAAGTGGGGTCTATGGGGCAGGGACTCCATGTGATCAATGGGGTCCTTGGGGTCTATGGGGATCAATGGGTTCTATGGGGCAGGGCCTCAATGGGGTCTATTGGGCTGGGGCTCAATGGGTCCCTATGGGGCTCAATGGGGTCTATGGGGCTCAATGGGGTCTATGGGGCTCAATGGGTCCCTATGGGGCTCAATGGGGTCTATGGGTCTCAATGGGGTCTATGGGGCTCAATGGGGTGTATGGGGCTCAATGGGTCCCTATGGGGCTCAATGGGGTCTATGGGTCTCAATGGGGTCTATGGGGCACAACGGGTTCCTATGGGGCTCAATGGGGTCTATGGGTCTCAATGGGGTCTATGGGGCTCAATGGGTCCCTATGGGGCTCAATGGGGTCTATGGGGCTCAATGGGTCCCTATGGGGCTCAATGGGGTCTATGGGGCTCAATGGGTCCCTATGGGGCTCAATGGTGTCTATGGGGCTCAATGGGGTCTATGGGGCTCAATGGGTCCCTATGGGGCTCAATGGGGTCTATGGGGCTCAATGGGGTCTATGGGGCTCAATGGGTCCCTATGGGGCTCAATGGGGTCTATGGGGCTCAATGGGGTCTATGGGGCTCAATGGGTCCCTATGGGGCTCAATGGGGGTCTATGGGGCTCAATGGGGTGTATGGGTCTCAATGGGGTCTATGGGGCTCAATGGGTCCCTATGGGGCTCAATGGGGGTCTATGGGGCTCAATGGGGTGTATGGGTCTCAATGGGTCCCTATGGGGCTCAATGGGGTCTATGGGGCTCAATGGGTCCCTATGGGGCTCAATGGGGTCCATGGGGCTCAATGGGTCCCTATGGGGCTCAATGGGGTCTATGGGGCTCAATGGGTCCCTATGGGGCTCAATGGGGTCCATGGGGCTCAATGGGTCCCTATGGGGCTCAATGGGTCCCTATGGGGCTCAATGGGGTCTATGGGGCTCAATGGGCCGAGGATCAGCATCCAGGACTGCAGATGCTGGGAATCACTAAAGGAAACGGCAATGGGGGGGGGGGTGATGGGGGGTGAGGCCTCATTGAGCCCCATAGAGCCCCATAGGGATCCATTGAGCCCCATAGAGACCCATAGAGGCCCATAGGGACCCACTGGGCCTCATAGAACCCATTGAGCCCTATAGGGATCCATTGAGTCCCATTGAGTCCCGTAGAGCCCCAGGGGGACCCATTGAGCCCCATAGGGACCCATTGAGCCTCATAGACACTACTGAGCCCCACAGGGACCCACTGAGCCCCATAGATCCCATAGAGCCCCATAAGGGTCCATTGAGCTTTATAGATTCCACTGAGAGACACAGGGAAGCATTGAGCTCCATAGAACACAGAGGGACCCATTGAGTCCTATAGACCCCATTGAGCCCCATAGAGCCCTTTGAGACCCTTTGAGCCGCACAGAACCCTTTGAGCCCCATAGGGACCCATTGAGCCCCATAGACCCCATTGAGCCCCATAGGGACCCATTGAGCCCCATAGACCCCATTGAGCCCCATAGACCCCATTGAGCCCCATAGGGACCCATTGAGCCCCATAGACCCCATTGAGCCCCATAGACCCCATTGAGCCCCATAGGGACCCATTGAGCCCCATAGACCCCATTGAGCCCCATAGACCCCATTGAGCCCCATAGGGACCCATTGAGCCCCATAGACCCCATTGAGCCCCATAGACACCATTGAGCCCCATAGGGACCCATTGAGCC
>NW_026915963.1:0-53315 GCF_034315485.1 Pezoporus occidentalis | reverse complement strand
AAAGTGAGCCCTGAAAGTAAGGATGGAGCCAAACCTTCTGCATCTATGCACTGCGTTGCTGGGCAGCAGAGTGCAGGCTTCCGAGAGGTTTCATTCAAACTCTCTTTCAGGTATGAAAGTGAGCAGTGAAAGCAATGATGGAGGCACCGTTGCAAAGCTGACTTTGTGCTGAAGAATGCCAGCCCCAGCTTTCCCTCCCGGCTCTTCTGCTGTGGGAGCAGAGGCCAAAAGTTCATGCTCTACCCAGAGTGCTGCTGCGCAGCCGAGAGCAGGCTCTGGAGCGAATGCATTCAGAGGTTTTTCCTGTTGAAAGTGGGCAGTGACACCAGTAATGGAGGCACCTTTGCAAAGCTGACTGTGTGCTGAAGATTAGTAGCACAAGCTTTCACTCCTGGCTCTTCGGCTGTGTGAGCAGAGGCCAAACGTTTGTGCTCTACTCACTGTGCTGCTGGGCAGCTTAGACACCATCCGGAGAGGTACGACTCAAATGAACTTTTAGCTATGAAACCGAGGAGCCAAAGCACTGCTGGTGACAAAGTTGCAAAGCTGACTATGTGCTGAAGATTGCCAGAAGCAGCTTATTCTCCTGGCTCTTCTGCTGTGGGAGCAGAGGGCAGACGTTCATGATCTCCTCAGAGTGCTGCTGGGCAGCAGAGGGCAGGCTTCCGAGAGGATTCATTCAAACTCTCTTTCAGGTATGAAAGTGAGCAGAGACAGCAATGATGGAGGCACCGTTGTAAAGCTGACTGTGTGCTGAAGAATCCCATCACCAGCTTTCCCTTTTTTCTCTTCTAATGTGGGAGCAGAGGCCAAACGTTCGTGCTCTACTCACTGTGCTGCTGGGCAGCTGAGAGTGACCTCTAGTTTTTATTCAAATTGTCTTTTAGGCATTAAACCGAGGAGAAACTGCAATGATGGAGGCACCGTTGCAAAGCTGGGTGCTGAAGAGGCCCAGCACCAACTTTTTTCATTCGTCTTCGGCTGTGGGAACAGAGGGCAAACGTTCGTGCCCTCCTCGCTGTGCTCCTGGGTCCCCTAGAGCAAGCCCCGGAGAGGTACAATACAAATAGACTTTTACGTATGAAAGTGAGCAGTGAACAGGCATGATGGTGACACCCTTGTAAAGCTGACTGTTTGCTGAAGAGGCCCAGCACGATCTTTCCCTCCTGGCTCTTCTACTGTGGGAGCAGAACCCAAACGTTGGTGCTCTACTCACTATGCTGCTGGGCAGCCGAGAGCAGGCTATGGAGAGCTTGCATTCAAATGCACTTTTAGGTTTGAAAGCTCAGAGAGCACAGATGGTGTCTCCGTTGCAAAGCTGACTGTGTGCTGAAGATTCCCAGCCCCAGCTTTCCCTCCTGGCTCTTCGGCTGTGAGAACAGAGGCCAAAAGTTCGTGCTCTACTCAGGGTGCTGCTGGGCAGCAGACAGCAAGCTCCTGAGAGGTAGCATTCAAATGCAAACTCACGTATGAAAGTGAGCCCTGAAAGTAAGGATGGACATAGTGTTGCAAAGCTGACTCTGTTCTGAAGATCACTAGCACCACCTTTCCCTCCTGCCTCTTCGGCTGTGAGAACAGAAGCCAAACCTTCTGCATCTACGCACTGCGTTGCTGGGCAGCAGAGTGCAGGCTTCGAAGAGGTTTCATTCAAACTCTCTTTCAGGTATGAAAGTGAGCAGTGAAAGCAATGATGGAGGCACCGTTGCAAAGCTGACTGTGTGCTGAAGAATGCCAGCCCCAGCTTTCCCTCCTGGCTCTTCTGCTGTGGGAGCAGAGGCCAAAAGTTCATGCTCTACTCACTGTGCTGCTGGGCAGCCGAGAGCAGGCTCTGGAGAGCTTGCATTCAAATGCACTTTTAGGTTTGAAAGCTCAGAGAGCACAGATGGTGACTCCGTTGCAAAGCTGACTGTGTGCTGAAGATTCCCAGCCCCAGCTTTCCCTCCTGGCTCTTCGGCTGGGAGAACAGAGGCCAAAAGTTCGTGCTCTACTCAGTGTGCTGCTGGGCAGCAGACAGCAAGCTCCTGAGAGGTAGCATTCAATTGCAAACTGACGTATGAAAGTGAGCCCTGAGAGTAAGGATGGAGATAGTGTTGCAAAGCTGACTCTGTTCTGAAGATCACTAGCACCACCTTTCCCTCCTGCCTCTTCGGCTGTGAGAACAGAAGCCAAACCTTCTGCATCTACGCACTGCGTTGCTGGGCAGCAGAGTGCAGGTTTCGAAGAAATTTCATTCAAACTCTCTTTCAGGTATGAAAGTGAGCAGTGAAAGCAATGATGGAGGCACCGTTGCAAAGCTGACTTTGTGCTGAAGAATGCCAGCCCCAGCTTTCCCTCCCGGCTCTTCTGCTGTGGGAGCAGAGGCCAAAAGTTCATGCTCTACTCAGAGTGCTGCTGCGCAGCCGAGAGCAGGCTCTGGAGCGAATGCATTCTGATGTTTTTCCTGTTGACAGTGGGCAGTGACACCAGTAATGGAGGCACCTTTGCAAAGCTGACTGTGTGCTGAAGATTAGTAGCACAAGCTTTCACTCCTGGCTCTTCGGCTGTGTGAGCAGAGGCCAAACGTTTGTGCTCTACTCACTGTGCTGCTGGGCAGCTTAGACACCATCCGGAGAGGTACGACTCAAATGAACTTTTAGCTATGAAACCGAGGAGCCACAGCACTGCTGGTGACAAAGTTGCAAAGCTGACTATGTGCTGAAGATTGCCAGAAGCAGCTTTCTCTCCTGGCTCTTCTGCTGTGGGAGCCAGAGGCCAGACGTTCATGATCTCCTCAGAGTGCTGCTGGGCAGCAGAGGGCAGGCTTCCGAGAGGATTCATTCAAACTCTCTTTCAGGTATGAAAGTGAGCAGAGACAGCAATGATGGAGGCACCGTTGTAAAGCTGACTGTGTGCTGAAGAATCCCAGCACCAGCTTTCCCTTTTTTCTCTTCTAATGTGGGAGCAGAGGCCAAACGTTCGTGCTCTACTCACTGTGCTGCTGGGCAGCTGAGAGTGACCTCCAGTTTTTATTCAAATTGTCTTTTAGGCATTAAACCGAGGAGAAACTGCAATGATGGAGGCACCGTTGCAAAGCTGGGTGCTGAAGAGGCCCAGCACCAGCTTTTTTCATTCGTCTTCGGCTGTGGGAACAGAGGGCAAACGTTCGTGCCCTCCTCGCTGTGCTCCTGGGTCCCCTAGAGCAAGCCCCGGAGAGGTACAATACAAATAGACTTTTACGTATGAAAGTGAGCAGTGAACAGGCATGATGGTGACACCCTTGTAAAGCTGACTGTGTGCTGAAGAGGCCCAGCACGATCTTTCCCTCCTGGCTCTTCTACTGTGGGAGCAGAACCCAAACGTTGGTGCTCTACTCACTATGCTGCTGGGCAGCCGAGAGCAGGCTCTGGAGAGCTTGCATTCAAATGCACTTTTAGGTTTGAAAGCTCAGAGAGCACAGATGGTGACTCCGTTGCAAAGCTGACTGTGTGCTGAAGATTCCCAGGCCCAGCTTTCCCTCCTGGCTCTTCGGCTGTGAGAACAGAGGCCAAAAGTTCGTGCTTACTCAGTGTGCTGCTGGGCAGCAGACAGCAAGCTCCTGAGAGGTAGCATTCAAATGCAAACTCACGTATGAAAGTGAGCCCTGAGAGTAAGGATGGAGATAGTGTTGCAAAGCTGACTCTGTTCTGAAGATCACTAGCACCACCTTTCCCTCCTGCCTCTTCGGCTGTGAGAACAGAAGCCAAACCTTCTGCATCTACGCACTGCGTTGCTGGGCAGCAGAGTGCAGGCTTCGAAGAGGTTTCATTCAAACTCTCTTTCAGGTATGAAAGTGAGCAGTGAAAGCAATGATGGAGGCACCGTTGCAAAGCTGACTGTGTGCTGAAGAATGCCAGCCCCAGCTTTCCCTCCCGGCTCTTCTGCTGTGGGAGCAGAGGCCAAAAGTTCATGCTCTACTCACTGTGCTGCTGGGCAGCCGAGAGCAGGCTCTGGAGAGCTTGCATTCAAATGCACTTTTAGGTTTGAAAGCTAGGAGAGACAGCACAGATGGTGACTCCGTTGCAAAGCTGACTGTGTGCTGAAGATTCCCAGCCCCAGCTTTCCCTCCTGGCTCTTCGGCTGTGAGAACAGAGGCCAAAAGTTCGTGCTCTACTCAGTGTGCTGCTGGGCAGCAGACAGCAAGCTCCTGAGAGGTAGCATTCAAATGCAAACTCACGTATGAAAGTGAGCCCTGAGAGTAAGGATGGAGATAGTGTTGCAAAGCTGACTCTGTTCTGAAGATCACTAGCACCAGCTTTCCCTCCTGCCTCTTCGGCTGTGAGAACAGAAGCCAAACCTTCTGCATCTACGCACTGCGTTGCTGGGCAGCAGAGTGCAGGCTTCGGAGTGGTTTCATTCAAACTCTCTTTCAGGTATGAAAGTGAGCAGTGAAAGCAATGATGGAGGCACCGTTGCAAAGCTGACTTTGTGCTGAAGAATGCCACCCCCAGCTTTCCCTCCCGGCTCTTCTGCTGTGGGAGCAGAGGCCAAAAGTTCATGCTCTACTCAGAGTGCTGCTGCGCAGCCGAGAGCAGGCTCTGGAGCGAATGCATTCTGATGTTTTTCCTGTTGACAGTGGGCAGTGACACCAGTAATGGAGGCACCTTTGCAAAGCTGACTGTGTGCTGAAGAATCCCAGCACCAGCTTTCCCTTTTTTCTCTTCTAATGTGGGAGCAGAGGCCAAACGTTCGTGCTCTACTCACTGTGCTGCTGGGCAGCTGAGAGTGACCTCCAGTTTTTATTCAAATTGTCTTTTAGGCATTAAACCGAGGAGAAGCTGCAATGATGGAGGCACCGTTGCAAAGCTGGGTGCTGAAGAGGCCCAGCACCAGCTTTTTTCATTCGTCTTCGGCTGTGGGAACAGAGGGCAAACGTTCGTGCCCTCCTCGCTGTGCTCCTGGGTCCCCTAGAGCAAGCCCCGGAGAGGTACAATACAAATAGACTTTTACGTATGAAAGTGAGCAGTGAACAGGCATGATGGTGACACCCTTGTAAAGCTGACTGTGTGCTGAAGAGGCCCAGCACGATCTTTCCCTCCTGGCTCTTCTACTGTGGGAGCAGAACCCAAACGTTGGTGCTCTACTCACTATGCTGCTGGGCAGCCGAGAGCAGGCTCTGGAGAGCTTGCATTCAAATGCACTTTTAGGTTTGAAAGCTCAGAGAGCACAGATGGTGACTCCGTTGCAAAGCTGACTGTGTGCTGAAGATTCCCAGGCCCAGCTTTCCCTCCTGGCTCTTCGGCTGGGAGAACAGAGGCCAAAAGTTCGTGCTCTACTCAGTGTGCTGCTGGGCAGCAGACAGCAAGCTCCTGAAAGGTAGCATTCAAATGCAAACTCACGTATGAAAGTGAGCCCTGAAAGTAAGGATGGAGATAGTGTTGCAAAGCTGACTCTGTTCTGAAGATCACTAGCACCAGCTTTCCCTCCTGCCTCTTCGGCTGTGAGAACAGAAGCCAAACCTTCTGCATCTACGCACTGCGTTGCTGGGCAGCAGAGTGCAGGCTTCGGAGTGGTTTCATTCAAACTCTCTTTCAGGTATGAAAGTGAGCAGTGAAAGCAATGATGGAGGCACCGTTGCAAAGCTGACTTTGTGCTGAAGAATGCCAGCACCAGCTTTTCATCCTGGCTCTTCTGCTGTGGGAGCAGAGGCCAAAAGTTCATGCTCTACTCAGAGTGCTGCTGGGCAGCAAAGTGCAGGCTTCCGAGAGGTTTCATTGAAACTCTCAGGTATGAAAGTGAGCAGTGACAGCAATGATGGAGGCACTGTTGTAAAGCTGACTGTGTGCTGAAGAATCCGAGTGCCAGCTTTCCCTCCTGGCTCTTCTACTGTGGGAGCAGAACCCAAACATTGGTGCTCTACTCACTATGCTGCTGGGCAGCCGAGAGCAGGCTCTGGAGAGCTTGCATTCAAATGCACTTTTAGGTTTGAAAGCTAGGAGAGACAGCACAGATGGTGACTCCGTTGCAAAGCTGACTGTGTGCTGAAGATTCCCAGGCCCAGCTTTCCCTCCTGGCTCTTCGGCTGTGAGAACAGAGGCCAAAAGTTCGTGCTCTACTCAGTGTGCTGCTGGGCAGCAGACAGCAAGCTCCTGAGAGGTAGCATTCAAATGCAAACTCACGTATGAAAGTGAGCCCTGAAAGTAAGGATGGAGATAGTGTTGCAAAGCTGACTCTGTTCTGAAGATCACTAGCACCACCTTTCCCTCCTGCCTCTTCGGCTGTGAGAACAGAAGCCAAACCTTCTGCATCTACGCACTGCGTTGCTGGGCAGCAGAGTGCAGGCTTCGAAGAGGTTTCATTCAAACTCTCTTTCAGGTATGAAAGTGAGCAGTGAAAGCAATGATGGAGGCACCGTTGCAAAGCTGACTGTGTGCTGAAGAATGCCAGCCCCAGCTTTCCCTCCCGGCTCTTCTGCTGTGGGAGCAGAGGCCAAAAGTTCATGCTCTACTCACTGTGCTGCTGGGCAGCCGAGAGCAGGCTCTGGAGAGCTTGCATTCAAATGCACTTTTAGGTTTGAAAGCTAGGAGAGACAGCACAGATGGTGACTCCGTTGCAAAGCTGACTGTGTGCTGAAGATTCCCAGCCCCAGCTTTCCCTCCTGGCTCTTCGGCTGTGAGAACAGAGGCCAAAAGTTCGTGCTCTACTCAGTGTGCTGCTGGGCAGCAGACAGCAAGCTCCTGAGAGGTAGCATTCAAATGCAAACTCACGTATGAAAGTGAGCCCTGAGAGTAAGGATGGACATAGTGTTGCAAAGCTGACTCTGTTCTGAAGATCACTAGCACCAGCTTTCCCTCCTGCCTCTTCGGCTGTGAGAACAGAAGCCAAACCTTCTGCATCTACGCACTGCGTTGCTGGGCAGCAGAGTGCAGGCTTCGGAGTGGTTTCATTCAAACTCTCTTTCAGGTATGAAAGTGAGCAGTGAAAGCAATGATGGAGGCACCGTTGCAAAGCTGACTTTGTGCTGAAGAATGCCACCCCCAGCTTTCCCTCCCGGCTCTTCTGCTGTGGGAGCAGAGGCCAAAAGTTCATGCTCTACTCAGAGTGCTGCTGCGCAGCCGAGAGCAGGCTCTGGAGCGAATGCATTCTGATGTTTTTCCTGTTGACAGTGGGCAGTGACACCAGTAATGGAGGCACCTTTGCAAAGCTGACTGTGTGCTGAAGAATCCCAGCACCAGCTTTCCCTTTTTTCTCTTCTAATGTGGGAGCAGAGGCCAAACGTTCGTGCTCTACTCACTGTGCTGCTGGGCAGCTGAGAGTGACCTCCAGTTTTTATTCAAATTGTCTTTTAGGCATTAAACCGAGGAGAAGCTGCAATGATGGAGGCACCGTTGCAAAGCTGGGTGCTGAAGAGGCCCAGCACCAGCTTTTTTCATTCGTCTTCGGCTGTGGGAACAGAGGGCAAACGTTCGTGCCCTCCTCGCTGTGCTCCTGGGTCCCCTAGAGCAAGCCCCGGAGAGGTACAATACAAATAGACTTTTACGTATGAAAGTGAGCAGTGAACAGGCATGATGGTGACACCCTTGTAAAGCTGACTGTGTGCTGAAGAGGCCCAGCACGATCTTTCCCTCCTGGCTCTTCTACTGTGGGAGCAGAACCCAAACGTTGGTGCTCTACTCACTATGCTGCTGGGCAGCCGAGAGCAGGCTCTGGAGAGCTTGCATTCAAATGCACTTTTAGGTTTGAAAGCTCAGAGAGCACAGATGGTGACTCCGTTGCAAAGCTGACTGTGTGCTGAAGATTCCCAGCCCCAGCTTTCCCTCCTGGCTCTTCGGCTGGGAGAACAGAGGCCAAAAGTTCGTGCTCTACTCAGTGTGCTGCTGGGCAGCAGACAGCAAGCTCCTGAAAGGTAGCATTCAAATGCAAACTCACGTATGAAAGTGAGCCCTGAGAGTAAGGATGGAGATAGTGTTGCAAAGCTGACTCTGTTCTGAAGATCACTAGCACCACCTTTCCCTCCTGCCTCTTCGGCTGTGAGAACAGAAGCCAAACCTTCTGCATCTACGCACTGCGTTGCTGGGCAGCAGAGTGCAGGCTTCGGAGTGGTTTCATTCAAACTCTCTTTCAGGTATGAAAGTGAGCAGTGAAAGCAATGATGGAGGCACCGTTGCAAAGCTGACTGTGTGCTGAAGAATGCCAGCACCAGCTTTTCATCCTGGCTCTTCTGCTGTGGGAGCAGAGGCCAAAAGTTCATGCTCTACTCAGAGTGCTGCTGGGCAGCAAAGTGCAGGCTTCCGAGAGGTTTCATTGAAACTCTCAGGTATGAAAGTGAGCAGTGACAGCAATGATGGAGGCACTGTTGTAAAGCTGACTGTGTGCTGAAGAATCCGAGTGCCAGCTTTCCCTCCTGGCTCTTCTACTGTGGGAGCAGAACCCAAACATTGGTGCTCTACTCACTATGCTGCTGGGCAGCCGAGAGCAGGCTCTGGAGAGCTTGCATTCAAATGCACTTTTAGGTTTGAAAGCTAGGAGAGACAGCACAGATGGTGACTCCGTTGCAAAGCTGACTGTGTGCTGAAGATTCCCAGGCCCAGCTTTCCCTCCTGGCTCTTCGGCTGTGAGAACAGAGGCCAAAAGTTCGTGCTCTACTCAGTGTGCTGCTGGGCAGCAGACAGCAAGCTCCTGAGAGGTAGCATTCAAATGCAAACTCACGTATGAAAGTGAGCCCTGAAAGTAAGGATGGAGATAGTGTTGCAAAGCTGACTCTGTTCTGAAGATCACTAGCACCACCTTTCCCTCCTGCCTCTTCGGCTGTGAGAACAGAAGCCAAACCTTCTGCATCTACGCACTGCGTTGCTGGGCAGCAGAGTGCAGGCTTCGAAGAGGTTTCATTCAAACTCTCTTTCAGGTATGAAAGTGAGCAGTGAAAGCAATGATGGAGGCACCGTTGCAAAGCTGACTGTGTGCTGAAGAATGCCAGCCCCAGCTTTCCCTCCCGGCTCTTCTGCTGTGGGAGCAGAGGCCAAAAGTTCATGCTCTACTCACTGTGCTGCTGGGCAGCCGAGAGCAGGCTCTGGAGAGCTTGCATTCAAATGCACTTTTAGGTTTGAAAGCTAGGAGAGACAGCACAGATGGTGACTCCGTTGCAAAGCTGACTGTGTGCTGAAGATTCCCAGCCCCAGCTTTCCCTCCTGGCTCTTCGGCTGTGAGAACAGAGGCCAAAAGTTCGTGCTCTACTCAGTGTGCTGCTGGGCAGCAGACAGCAAGCTCCTGAGAGGTAGCATTCAAATGCAAACTCACGTATGAAAGTGAGCCCTGAGAGTAAGGATGGAGATAGTGTTGCAAAGCTGACTCTGTTCTGAAGATCACTAGCACCAGCTTTCCCTCCTGCCTCTTCGGCTGTGAGAACAGAAGCCAAACCTTCTGCATCTACGCACTGCGTTGCTGGGCAGCAGAGTGCAGGCTTCGGAGTGGTTTCATTCAAACTCTCTTTCAGGTATGAAAGTGAGCAGTGAAAGCAATGATGGAGGCACCGTTGCAAAGCTGACTTTGTGCTGAAGAATGCCACCCCCAGCTTTCCCTCCCGGCTCTTCTGCTGTGGGAGCAGAGGCCAAAAGTTCATGCTCTACTCAGAGTGCTGCTGCGCAGCCGAGAGCAGGCTCTGGAGCGAATGCATTCTGATGTTTTTCCTGTTGACAGTGGGCAGTGACACCAGTAATGGAGGCACCTTTGCAAAGCTGACTGTGTGCTGAAGAATCCCAGCACCAGCTTTCCCTTTTTTCTCTTCTAATGTGGGAGCAGAGGCCAAACGTTCGTGCTCTACTCACTGTGCTGCTGGGCAGCTGAGAGTGACCTCCAGTTTTTATTCAAATTGTCTTTTAGGCATTAAACCGAGGAGAAGCTGCAATGATGGAGGCACCGTTGCAAAGCTGGGTGCTGAAGAGGCCCAGCACCAGCTTTTTTCATTCGTCTTCGGCTGTGGGAACAGAGGGCAAACGTTCGTGCCCTCCTCGCTGTGCTCCTGGGTCCCCTAGAGCAAGCCCCGGAGAGGTACAATACAAATAGACTTTTACGTATGAAAGTGAGCAGTGAACAGGCATGATGGTGACACCCTTGTAAAGCTGACTGTGTGCTGAAGAGGCCCAGCACGATCTTTCCCTCCTGGCTCTTCTACTGTGGGAGCAGAACCCAAACGTTGGTGCTCTACTCACTATGCTGCTGGGCAGCCGAGAGCAGGCTCTGGAGAGCTTGCATTCAAATGCACTTTTAGGTTTGAAAGCTCAGAGAGCACAGATGGTGACTCCGTTGCAAAGCTGACTGTGTGCTGAAGATTCCCAGCCCCAGCTTTCCCTCCTGGCTCTTCGGCTGGGAGAACAGAGGCCAAAAGTTCGTGCTCTACTCAGTGTGCTGCTGGGCAGCAGAGAGCAAGCTCCTGAAAGGTAGCATTCAAATGCAAACTCACGTATGAAAGTGAGCCCTGAGAGTAAGGATGGAGATAGTGTTGCAAAGCTGACTCTGTTCTGAAGATCACTAGCACCAGCTTTCCCTCCTGCCTCTTCGGCTGTGAGAACAGAAGCCAAACCTTCTGCATCTACGCACTGCGTTGCTGGGCAGCAGAGTGCAGGCTTCGGAGTGGTTTCATTCAAACTCTCTTTCAGGTATGAAAGTGAGCAGTGAAAGCAATGATGGAGGCACCGTTGCAAAGCTGACTTTGTGCTGAAGAATGCCAGCACCAGCTTTTCATCCTGGCTCTTCTGCTGTGGGAGCAGAGGCCAAAAGTTCATGCTCTACTCAGAGTGCTGCTGGGCAGCAAAGTGCAGGCTTCCGAGAGGTTTCATTGAAACTCTCAGGTATGAAAGTGAGCAGTGACAGCAATGATGGAGGCACTGTTGTAAAGCTGACTGTGTGCTGAAGAATCCGAGTGCCAGCTTTCCCTCCTGGCTCTTCTACTGTGGGAGCAGAACCCAAACATTGGTGCTCTACTCACTATGCTGCTGGGCAGCCGAGAGCAGGCTCTGGAGAGCTTGCATTCAAATGCACTTTTAGGTTTGAAAGCTAGGAGAGACAGCACAGATGGTGACTCCGTTGCAAAGCTGACTGTGTGCTGAAGATTCCCAGGCCCAGCTTTCCCTCCTGGCTCTTCGGCTGTGAGAACAGAGGCCAAAAGTTCGTGCTCTACTCAGTGTGCTGCTGGGCAGCAGACAGCAAGCTCCTGAGAGGTAGCATTCAAATGCAAACTCACGTATGAAAGTGAGCCCTGAGAGTAAGGATGGAGATAGTGTTGCAAAGCTGACTCTGTTCTGAAGATCACTAGCACCACCTTTCCCTCCTGCCTCTTCGGCTGTGAGAACAGAAGCCAAACCTTCTGCATCTACGCACTGCGTTGCTGGGCAGCAGAGTGCAGGTTTCGAAGAAATTTCATTCAAACTCTCTTTCAGGTATGAAAGTGAGCAGTGAAAGCAATGATGGAGGCACCGTTGCAAAGCTGACTTTGTGCTGAAGAATGCCAGCCCCAGCTTTCCCTCCCGGCTCTTCTGCTGTGGGAGCAGAGGCCAAAAGTTCATGCTCTACTCAGAGTGCTGCTGCGCAGCCGAGAGCAGGCTCTGGAGCGAATGCATTCAGAGGTTTTTCCTGTTGAAAGTGGGCAGTGACACCAGTAATGGAGGCACCTTTGCAAAGCTGACTGTGTGCTGAAGATTAGTAGCACAAGCTTTCACTCCTGGCTCTTCGGCTGTGTGAGCAGAGGCCGAACGTTTGTGCTCTACTCACTATGCTGCTGGGCAGCTTAGACACCATCCGGAGAGGTACGACTCAAATGAACTTTTAGCTATGAAACCGAGGAGCCACAGCACTGCTGGTGACAAAGTTGCAAAGCTGACTATGTGCTGAAGATTGCCAGAAGCAGCTTTCTCTCCTGGCTCTTCTGCTGTGGGAGCAGAGGCCAGACGTTCATGATCTCCTCAGAGTGCTGCTGGGCAGCAGAGGGCAGGCTTCCGAGAGGATTCATTCAAACTCTCTTTCAGGTATGAAAGTGAGCAGAGACAGCAATGATGGAGGCACCGTTGTAAAGCTGACTGTGTGCTGAAGAATCCCAGCACCAGCTTTCCCTTTTTTCTCTTCTAATGTGGGAGCAGAGGCCAAACGTTCGTGCTCTACTCACTGTGCTGCTGGGCAGCTGAGAGTGACCTCTAGTTTTTATTCAAATTGTCTTTTAGGCATTAAACCGAGGAGAAACTGCAATGATGGAGGCACCGTTGCAAAGCTGGGTGCTGAAGAGGCCCAGCACCAGCTTTTTTCATTCGTCTTCGGCTGTGGGAACAGAGGGCAAACGTTCGTGCCCTCCTCGCTGTGCTCCTGGGTCCCCTAGAGCAAGCCCCGGAGAGGTACAATACAAATAGACTTTTACGTATGAAAGTGAGCAGTGAACAGGCATGATGGTGACACCCTTGTAAAGCTGACTGTGTGCTGAAGAGGCCCAGCACGATCTTTCCCTCCTGGCTCTTCTACTGTGGGAGCAGAACCCAAACGTTGGTGCTCTACTCACTATGCTGCTGGGCAGCCGAGAGCAGGCTCTGGAGAGCTTGCATTCAAATGCACTTTTAGGTTTGAAAGCTCAGAGAGCACAGATGGTGTCTCCGTTGCAAAGCTGACTGTGTGCTGAAGATTCCCAGGCCCAGCTTTCCCTCCTGGCTCTTCGGCTGTGAGAACAGAGGCCAAAAGTTCGTGCTCTACTCAGTGTGCTGCTGGGCAGCAGACAGCAAGCTCCTGAGAGGTAGCATTCAAATGCAAACTCACGTATGAAAGTGAGCCCTGAAAGTAAGGATGGAGATAGTGTTGCAAAGCTGACTCTGTTCTGAAGATCACTAGCACCACCTTTCCCTCCTGCCTCTTCGGCTGTGAGAACAGAAGCCAAACCTTCTGCATCTACGCACTGCGTGCGTGCTGGGCAGCAGAGTGCAGGCTTCGAAGAGGTTTCATTCAAACTCTCTTTCAGGTATGAAAGTGAGCAGTGAAAGCAATGATGGAGGCACCGTTGCAAAGCTGACTGTGTGCTGAAGAATGCCAGCCCCAGCTTTCCCTCCCGGCTCTTCTGCTGTGGGAGCAGAGGCCAAAAGTTCATGCTCTACTCAGAGTGCTGCTGCGCAGCCGAGAGCAGGCTCTGGAGCGAATGCATTCTGATGTTTTTCCTGTTGACAGTGGGCAGTGACACCAGTAATGGAGGCACCTTTGCAAAGCTGACTGTGTGCTGAAGAATCCCAGCACCAGCTTTCCCTTTTTTCTCTTCTAATGTGGGAGCAGAGGCCAAACGTTCGTGCTCTACTCACTGTGCTGCTGGGCAGCTGAGAGTGACCTCCAGTTTTTATTCAAATTGTCTTTTAGGCATTAAACCGAGGAGAAGCTGCAATGATGGAGGCACCGTTGCAAAGCTGGGTGCTGAAGAGGCCCAGCACCAGCTTTTTTCATTCGTCTTCGGCTGTGGGAACAGAGGGCAAACGTTCGTGCCCTCCTCGCTGTGCTCCTGGGTCCCCTAGAGCAAGCCCCGGAGAGGTACAATACAAATAGACTTTTACGTATGAAAGTGAGCAGTGAACAGGCATGATGGTGACACCCTTGTAAAGCTGACTGTGTGCTGAAGAGGCCCAGCACGATCTTTCCCTCCTGGCTCTTCTACTGTGGGAGCAGAACCCAAACGTTGGTGCTCTACTCACTATGCTGCTGGGCAGCCGAGAGCAGGCTCTGGAGAGCTTGCATTCAAATGCACTTTTAGGTTTGAAAGCTCAGAGAGCACAGATGGTGACTCCGTTGCAAAGCTGACTGTGTGCTGAAGATTCCCAGCCCCAGCTTTCCCTCCTGGCTCTTCGGCTGTGAGAACAGAGGCCAAAAGTTCGTGCTCTACTCAGTGTGCTGCTGGGCAGCAGACAGCAAGCTCCTGAAAGGTAGCATTCAAATGCAAACTCACGTATGAAAGTGAGCCCTGAGAGTAAGGATGGAGATAGTGTTGCAAAGCTGACTCTGTTCTGAAGATCACTAGCACCAGCTTTCCCTCCTGCCTCTTCGGCTGTGAGAACAGAAGCCAAACCTTCTGCATCTACGCACTGCGTTGCTGGGCAGCAGAGTGCAGGCTTCGGAGTGGTTTCATTCAAACTCTCTTTCAGGTATGAAAGTGAGCAGTGAAAGCAATGATGGAGGCACCGTTGCAAAGCTGACTTTGTGCTGAAGAATGCCACCCCCAGCTTTCCCTCCCGGCTCTTCTGCTGTGGGAGCAGAGGCCAAAAGTTCATGCTCTACTCAGAGTGCTGCTGGGCAGCAAAGTGCAGGCTTCCGAGAGGTTTCATTGAAACTCTCAGGTATGAAAGTGAGCAGTGACAGCAATGATGGAGGCACTGTTGTAAAGCTGACTGTGTGCTGAAGAATCCGAGTGCCAGCTTTCCCTCCTGGCTCTTCTACTGTGGGAGCAGAACCCAAACGTTGGTGCTCTACTCACTATGCTGCTGGGCAGCCGAGAGCAGGCTCTGGAGAGCTTGCATTCAAATGCACTTTTAGGTTTGAAAGCTAGGAGAGACAGCACAGATGGTGACTCCGTTGCAAAGCTGACTGTGTGCTGAAGATTCCCAGGCCCAGCTTTCCCTCCTGGCTCTTCGGCTGTGAGAACAGAGGCCAAAAGTGCTGAAAGTAAGGATGGAGATAGTGTTGCGTGCTCTCTTTCAGTGTGCTGCTGGGCAGCAGACAGCAAGCTTTCCTGAGAGGTAGCATTCAAATGCAAACTCACGTGCTGCTGCGCAAAGTGAGCCCTTTCAGAAAAGTGGGCAGGACAGAGATGGAGGCACCTTTGCAAAGCTGACTGTGTGCTGAAGATCACTAGCACCAGCTTTCCCTCCTGCCTCTTCGGCTGTGAGAACAGAAGCCAAACCTTCTGCATCTACGCACTGCGTTGCTGGGCAGCAGAGTGCAGGCTTCGAAGAGGTTTCATTCAAACTCTCTTTCAGGTATGAAAGTGAGCAGTGAAAGCAATGATGGAGGCACCGTTGCAAAGCTGACTGTGTGCTGAAGAATGCCAGCCCCAGCTTTCCCTCCCGGCTCTTCTGCTGTGGGAGCAGAGGCCAAAAGTTCATGCTCTACTCACTGTGCTGCTGGGCAGCCGAGAGCAGGCTCTGGAGAGCTTGCATTCAAATGCACTTTTAGGTTTGAAAGCTAGGAGAGACAGCACAGATGGTGACTCCGTTGCAAAGCTGACTGTGTGCTGAAGATTCCCAGCCCCAGCTTTCCCTCCTGGCTCTTCGGCTGTGAGAACAGAGGCCAAAAGTTCGTGCTCTACTCAGTGTGCTGCTGGGCAGCAGACAGCAAGCTCCTGAGAGGTAGCATTCAAATGCAAACTCACGTATGAAAGTGAGCCCTGAGAGTAAGGATGGAGATAGTGTTGCAAAGCTGACTCTGTTCTGAAGATCACTAGCACCAGCTTTCCCTCCTGCCTCTTCGGCTGTGAGAACAGAAGCCAAACCTTCTGCATCTACGCACTGCGTTGCTGGGCAGCAGAGTGCAGGCTTCGGAGTGGTTTCATTCAAACTCTCTTTCAGGTATGAAAGTGAGCAGTGAAAGCAATGATGGAGGCACCGTTGCAAAGCTGACTTTGTGCTGAAGAATGCCACCCCCAGCTTTCCCTCCCGGCTCTTCTGCTGTGGGAGCAGAGGCCAAAAGTTCATGCTCTACTCAGAGTGCTGCTGCGCAGCCGAGAGCAGGCTCTGGAGCGAATGCATTCAGAGGTTTTTCCTGTTGACAGTGGGCAGTGACACCAGTAATGGAGGCACCTTTGCAAAGCTGACTGTGTGCTGAAGAATCCCAGCACCAGCTTTCCCTTTTTTCTCTTCTAATGTGGGAGCAGAGGCCAAACGTTCGTGCTCTACTCACTGTGCTGCTGGGCAGCTGAGAGTGACCTCCAGTTTTTATTCAAATTGTCTTTTAGGCATTAAACCGAGGAGAAGCTGCAATGATGGAGGCACCGTTGCAAAGCTGGGTGCTGAAGAGGCCCAGCACCAGCTTTTTTCATTCGTCTTCGGCTGTGGGAACAGAGGGCAAACGTTCGTGCCCTCCTCGCTGTGCTCCTGGGTCCCCTAGAGCAAGCCCCGGAGAGGTACAATACAAATAGACTTTTACGTATGAAAGTGAGCAGTGAACAGGCATGATGGTGACACCCTTGTAAAGCTGACTGTGTGCTGAAGAGGCCCAGCACGATCTTTCCCTCCTGGCTCTTCTACTGTGGGAGCAGAACCCAAACGTTGGTGCTCTACTCACTATGCTGCTGGGCAGCCGAGAGCAGGCTCTGGAGAGCTTGCATTCAAATGCACTTTTAGGTTTGAAAGCTCAGAGAGCACAGATGGTGACTCCGTTGCAAAGCTGACTGTGTGCTGAAGATTCCCAGGCCCAGCTTTCCCTCCTGGCTCTTCGGCTGTGAGAACAGAGGCCAAAAGTTCGTGCTCTACTCAGTGTGCTGCTGGGCAGCAGACAGCAAGCTCCTGAAAGGTAGCATTCAAATGCAAACTCACGTATGAAAGTGAGCCCTGAGAGTAAGGATGGAGATAGTGTTGCAAAGCTGACTCTGTTCTGAAGATCACTAGCACCAGCTTTCCCTCCTGCCTCTTCGGCTGTGAGAACAGAAGCCAAACCTTCTGCATCTACGCACTGCGTTGCTGGGCAGCAGAGTGCAGGCTTCGGAGTGGTTTCATTCAAACTCTCTTTCAGGTATGAAAGTGAGCAGTGAAAGCAATGATGGAGGCACCGCTGCAAAGCTGACTTTGTGCTGAAGAATGCCAGCACCAGCTTTTCATCCTGGCTCTTCTGCTGTGGGAGCAGAGGCCAAAAGTTCATGCTCTACTCAGAGTGCTGCTGGGCAGCAAAGTGCAGGCTTCCGAGAGGTTTCATTGAAACTCTCAGGTATGAAAGTGAGCAGTGACAGCAATGATGGAGGCACTGTTGTAAAGCTGACTGTGTGCTGAAGAATCCGAGTGCCAGCTTTCCCTCCTGGCTCTTCTACTGTGGGAGCAGAACCCAAACTTTGGTGCTCTACTCACTATGCTGCTGGGCAGCCGAGAGCAGGCTCTGGAGAGCTTGCATTCAAATGCACTTTTAGGTTTGAAAGCTAGGAGAGACAGCACAGATGGTGACTCCGTTGCAAAGCTGACTGTGTGCTGAAGATTCCCAGCCCCAGCTTTCCCTCCTGGCTCTTCGGCTGGGAGAACAGAGGCCAAAAGTTCGTGCTCTACTCAGTGTGCTGCTGGGCAGCAGACAGCAAGCTCCTGAGAGGTAGCATTCAAATGCAAACTCACGTATGAAAGTGAGCCCTGAGAGTAAGGATGGAGATAGTGTTGCAAAGCTGACTCTGTTCTGAAGATCACTAGCACCACCTTTCCCTCCTGCCTCTTCGGCTGTGAGAACAGAAGCCAAACCTTCTGCATCTACGCACTGCGTTGCTGGGCAGCAGAGTGCAGGTTTCGAAGAAATTTCATTCAAACTCTCTTTCAGGTATGAAAGTGAGCAGTGAAAGCAATGATGGAGGCACCGTTGCAAAGCTGACTTTGTGCTGAAGAATGCCAGCCCCAGCTTTCCCTCCCGGCTCTTCTGCTGTGGGAGCAGAGGCCAAAAGTTCATGCTCTACTCAGAGTGCTGCTGCGCAGCCGAGAGCAGGCTCTGGAGCGAATGCATTCTGATGTTTTTCCTGTTGAAAGTGGGCAGTGACACCAGTAATGGAGGCACCTTTGCAAAGCTGACTGTGTGCTGAAGATTAGTAGCACAAGCTTTCACTCCTGGCTCTTCGGCTGTGTGAGCAGAGGCCAAACGTTTGTGCTCTACTCACTGTGCTGCTGGGCAGCTTAGACACCATCCGGAGAGGTACGACTCAAATGAACTTTTAGCTATGAAACCGAGGAGCCACAGCACTGCTGGTGACAAAGTTGCAAAGCTGACTATGTGCTGAAGATTGCCAGAAGCAGCTTTCTCTCCTGGCTCTTCTGCTGTGGGAGCAGAGGCCAGACGTTCATGATCTCCTCAGAGTGCTGCTGGGCAGCAGAGGGCAGGCTTCCGAGAGGATTCATTCAAACTCTCTTTCAGGTATGAAAGTGAGCAGAGACAGCAATGATGGAGGCACCGTTGTAAAGCTGACTGTGTGCTGAAGAATCCCAGCACCAGCTTTCCCTTTTTTCTCTTCTAATGTGGGAGCAGAGGCCAAACGTTCGTGCTCTACTCACTGTGCTGCTGGGCAGCTGAGAGTGACCTCTAGTTTTTATTCAAATTGTCTTTTAGGCATTAAACCGAGGAGAAACTGCAATGATGGAGGCACCGTTGCAAAGCTGGGTGCTGAAGAGGCCCAGCACCAGCTTTTTTCATTCGTCTTCGGCTGTGGGAACAGAGGGCAAACGTTCGTGCCCTCCTCGCTGTGCTCCTGGGTCCCCTAGAGCAAGCCCCGGAGAGGTACAATACAAATAGACTTTTACGTATGAAAGTGAGCAGTGAACAGGCATGATGGTGACACCCTTGTAAAGCTGACTGTGTGCTGAAGAGGCCCAGCACGATCTTTCCCTCCTGGCTCTTCTACTGTGGGAGCAGAACCCAAACGTTGGTGCTCTACTCACTATGCTGCTGGGCAGCCGAGAGCAGGCTCTGGAGAGCTTGCATTCAAATGCACTTTTAGGTTTGAAAGCTCAGAGAGCACAGATGGTGACTCCGTTGCAAAGCTGACTGTGTGCTGAAGATTCCCAGGCCCAGCTTTCCCTCCTGGCTCTTCGGCTGTGAGAACAGAGGCCAAAAGTTCGTGCTCTACTCAGTGTGCTGCTGGGCAGCAGACAGCAAGCTCCTGAGAGGTAGCATTCAAATGCAAACTCACGTATGAAAGTGAGCCCTGAAAGTAAGGATGGACATAGTGTTGCAAAGCTGACTCTGTTCTGAAGATCACTAGCACCACCTTTCCCTCCTGCCTCTTCGGCTGTGAGAACAGAAGCCAAACCTTCTGCATCTACGCACTGCGTTGCTGGGCAGCAGAGTGCAGGCTTCGAAGAGGTTTCATTCAAACTCTCTTTCAGGTATGAAAGTGAGCAGTGAAAGCAATGATGGAGGCACCGTTGCAAAGCTGACTGTGTGCTGAAGAATGCCAGCCCCAGCTTTCCCTCCCGGCTCTTCTGCTGTGGGAGCAGAGGCCAAAAGTTCATGCTCTACTCACTGTGCTGCTGGGCAGCCGAGAGCAGGCTCTGGAGAGCTTGCATTCAAATGCACTTTTAGGTTTGAAAGCTAGGAGAGACAGCACAGATGGTGACTCCGTTGCAAAGCTGACTGTGTGCTGAAGATTCCCAGCCCCAGCTTTCCCTCCTGGCTCTTCGGCTGGGAGAACAGAGGCCAAAAGTTCGTGCTCTACTCAGTGTGCTGCTGGGCAGCAGACAGCAAGCTCCTGAGAGGTAGCATTCAAATGCAAACTCACGTATGAAAGTGAGCCCTGAGAGTAAGGATGGAGATAGTGTTGCAAAGCTGACTCTGTTCTGAAGATCACTAGCACCACCTTTCCCTCCTGCCTCTTCGGCTGTGAGAACAGAAGCCAAACCTTCTGCATCTACGCACTGCGTTGCTGGGCAGCAGAGTGCAGGTTTCGGAGAAATTTCATTCAAACTCTCTTTCAGGTATGAAAGTGAGCAGTGAAAGCAATGATGGAGGCACCGTTGCAAAGCTGACTTTGTGCTGAAGAATGCCACCCCCAGCTTTCCCTCCCGGCTCTTCTGCTGTGGGAGCAGAGGCCAAAAGTTCATGCTCTACTCAGAGTGCTGCTGCGCAGCCGAGAGCAGGCTCTGGAGCGAATGCATTCTGATGTTTTTCCTGTTGACAGTGGGCAGTGACACCAGTAATGGAGGCACCTTTGCAAAGCTGACTGTGTGCTGAAGATTAGTAGCACAAGCTTTCACTCCTGGCTCTTCGGCTGTGTGAGCAGAGGCCAAACGTTTGTGCTCTACTCACTGTGCTGCTGGGCAGCTTAGACACCATCCGGAGAGATACGACTCAAATGAACTTTTAGCTATGAAACCGAGGAGCCACAGCACTGCTGGTGACAAAGTTGCAAAGCTGACTATGTGCTGAAGATTGCCAGAAGCAGCTTTCTCTCCTGGCTCTTCTGCTGTGGGAGCCAGAGGCCAGACGTTCATGATCTCCTCAGAGTGCTGCTGGGCAGCAGAGGGCAGGCTTCCGAGAGGATTCATTCAAACTCTCTTTCAGGTATGAAAGTGAGCAGAGACAGCAATGATGGAGGCACCGTTGTAAAGCTGACTGTGTGCTGAAGAATCCCAGCACCAGCTTTCCCTTTTTTCTCTTCTAATGTGGGAGCAGAGGCCAAACGTTCGTGCTCTACTCACTGTGCTGCTGGGCAGCTGAGAGTGACCTCCAGTTTTTATTCAAATTGTCTTTTAGGCATTAAACCGAGGAGAAACTGCAATGATGGAGGCACCGTTGCAAAGCTGGGTGCTGAAGAGGCCCAGCACCAGCTTTTTTCATTCGTCTTCGGCTGTGGGAACAGAGGGCAAACGTTCGTGCCCTCCTCGCTGTGCTCCTGGGTCCCCTAGAGCAAGCCCCGGAGAGGTACAATACAAATAGACTTTTACGTATGAAAGTGAGCAGTGAACAGGCATGATGGTGACACCCTTGTAAAGCTGACTGTGTGCTGAAGAGGCCCAGCACGATCTTTCCCTCCTGGCTCTTCTACTGTGGGAGCAGAACCCAAACGTTGGTGCTCTACTCACTATGCTGCTGGGCAGCCGAGAGCAGGCTCTGGAGAGCTTGCATTCAAATGCACTTGTAGGTTTGAAAGCTCAGAGAGCACAGATGGTGACTCCGTTGCAAAGCTGACTGTGTGCTGAAGATTCCCAGGCCCAGCTTTCCCTCCTGGCTCTTCGGCTGGGAGAACAGAGGCCAAAAGTTCGTGCTCTACTCAGTGTGCTGCTGGGCAGCAGACAGCAAGCTCCTGAGAGGTAGCATTCAAATGCAAACTCACGTATGAAAGTGAGCCCTGAGAGTAAGGATGGAGATAGTGTTGCAAAGCTGACTCTGTTCTGAAGATCACTAGCACCACCTTTCCCTCCTGCCTCTTCGGCTGTGAGAACAGAAGCCAAACCTTCTGCATCTACGCACTGCGTTGCTGGGCAGCAGAGTGCAGGCTTCGGAGTGGTTTCATTCAAACTCTCTTTCAGGTATGAAAGTGAGCAGTGAAAGCAATGATGGAGGCACCGTTGCAAAGCTGACTTTGTGCTGAAGAATGCCAGCACCAGCTTTTCATCCTGGCTCTTCTGCTGTGGGAGCAGAGGCCAAAAGTTCATGCTCTACTCAGAGTGCTGCTGGGCAGCAAAGTGCAGGCTTCCGAGAGGTTTCATTGAAACTCTCAGGTATGAAAGTGAGCAGTGACAGCAATGATGGAGGCACTGTTGTAAAGCTGACTGTGTGCTGAAGAATCCGAGTGCCAGCTTTCCCTCCTGGCTCTTCTACTGTGGGAGCAGAACCCAAACTTTGGTGCTCTACTCACTATGCTGCTGGGCAGCCGAGAGCAGGCTCTGGAGAGCTTGCATTCAAATGCACTTTTAGGTTTGAAAGCTAGGAGAGACAGCACAGATGGTGACTCCGTTGCAAAGCTGACTGTGTGCTGAAGATTCCCAGCCCCAGCTTTCCCTCCTGGCTCTTCGGCTGGGAGAACAGAGGCCAAAAGTTCGTGCTCTACTCAGTGTGCTGCTGGGCAGCAGACAGCAAGCTCCTGAGAGGTAGCATTCAAATGCAAACTCACGTATGAAAGTGAGCCCTGAGAGTAAGGATGGACATAGTGTTGCAAAGCTGACTCTGTTCTGAAGATCACTAGCACCACCTTTCCCTCCTGCCTCTTCGGCTGTGAGAACAGAAGCCAAACCTTCTGCATCTACGCACTGCGTTGCTGGGCAGCAGAGTGCAGGTTTCGAAGAAATTTCATTCAAACTCTCTTTCAGGTATGAAAGTGAGCAGTGAAAGCAATGATGGAGGCACCGTTGCAAAGCTGACTTTGTGCTGAAGAATGCCAGCCCCAGCTTTCCCTCCCGGCTCTTCTGCTGTGGGAGCAGAGGCCAAAAGTTCATGCTCTACTCAGAGTGCTGCTGCGCAGCCGAGAGCAGGCTCTGGAGCGAATGCATTCAGAGGTTTTTCCTGTTGAAAGTGGGCAGTGACACCAGTAATGGAGGCACCTTTGCAAAGCTGACTGTGTGCTGAAGATTAGTAGCACAAGCTTTCACTCCTGGCTCTTCGGCTGTGTGAGCAGAGGCCAAACGTTTGTGCTCTACTCACTGTGCTGCTGGGCAGCTTAGACACCATCCGGAGAGGTACGACTCAAATGAACTTTTAGCTATGAAACCGAGGAGCCACAGCACTGCTGGTGACAAAGTTGCAAAGCTGACTATGTGCTGAAGATTGCCAGAAGCAGCTTTCTCTCCTGGCTCTTCTGCTGTGGGAGCAGAGGCCAGACGTTCATGATCTCCTCAGAGTGCTGCTGGGCAGCAGAGGGCAGGCTTCCGAGAGGATTCATTCAAACTCTCTTTCAGGTATGAAAGTGAGCAGAGACAGCAATGATGGAGGCACCGTTGTAAAGCTGACTGTGTGCTGAAGAATCCCAGCACCAGCTTTCCCTTTTTTCTCTTCTAATGTGGGAGCAGAGGCCAAACGTTCGTGCTCTACTCACTGTGCTGCTGGGCAGCTGAGAGTGACCTCTAGTTTTTATTCAAATTGTCTTTTAGGCATTAAACCGAGGAGAAACTGCAATGATGGAGGCACCGTTGCAAAGCTGGGTGCTGAAGAGGCCCAGCACCAGCTTTTTTCATTCGTCTTCGGCTGTGGGAACAGAGGGCAAACGTTCGTGCCCTCCTCGCTGTGCTCCTGGGTCCCCTAGAGCAAGCCCCGGAGAGGTACAATACAAATAGACTTTTACGTATGAAAGTGAGCAGTGAACAGGCATGATGGTGACACCCTTGTAAAGCTGACTGTGTGCTGAAGAGGCCCAGCACGATCTTTCCCTCCTGGCTCTTCTACTGTGGGAGCAGAACCCAAACGTTGGTGCTCTACTCACTATGCTGCTGGGCAGCCGAGAGCAGGCTCTGGAGAGCTTGCATTCAAATGCACTTTTAGGTTTGAAAGATCAGAGAGCACAGATGGTGACTCCGTTGCAAAGCTGACTGTGTGCTGAAGATTCCCAGGCCCAGCTTTCCCTCCTGCCTCTTCGGCTGTGAGAACAGAAGCCAAACCTTCTGCATCTACGCACTGCGTTGCTGGGCAGCAGAGTGCAGGCTTCGAAGAGGTTTCATTCAAACTCTCTTTCAGGTATGAAAGTGAGCAGTGAAAGCAATGATGGAGGCACCGTTGCAAAGCTGACTGTGTGCTGAAGAATGCCAGCCCCAGCTTTCCCTCCCGGCTCTTCTGCTGTGGGAGCAGAGGCCAAAAGTTCATGCTCTACTCAGAGTGCTGCTGGGCAGCCGAGAGCAGGCTCTGGAGAGCTTGCATTCAAATGCACTTTTAGGTTTGAAAGCTAGGAGAGACAGCACAGATGGTGACTCCGTTGCAAAGCTGACTGTGTGCTGAAGATTCCCAGCCCCAGCTTTCCCTCCTGGCTCTTCGGCTGTGAGAACAGAGGCCAAAAGTTCGTGCTCTACTCAGTGTGCTGCTGGGCAGCAGACAGCAAGCTCCTGAGAGGTAGCATTCAAATGCAAACTCACGTATGAAAGTGAGCCCTGAGAGTAAGGATGGAGATAGTGTTGCAAAGCTGACTCTGTTCTGAAGATCACTAGCACCACCGTTCCCTCCTGCCTCTTCGGCTGTGAGAACAGAAGCCAAACCTTCTGCATCTACGCACTGCGTTGCTGGGCAGCAGAGTGCAGGCTTCGGAGTGGTTTCATTCAAACTCTCTTTCAGGTATGAAAGTGAGCAGTGAAAGCAATGATGGAGGCACCGTTGCAAAGCTGACTGTGTGCTGAAGAATGCCACCCCCAGCTTTCCCTCCCGGCTCTTCTGCTGTGGGAGCAGAGGCCAAAAGTTCATGCTCTACTCAGAGTGCTGCTGCGCAGCCGAGAGCAGGCTCTGGAGCGAATGCATTCTGATGTTTTTCCTGTTGACAGTGGGCAGTGACACCAGTAATGGAGGCACCTTTGCAAAGCTGACTGTGTGCTGAAGATTAGTAGCACAAGCTTTCACTCCTGGCTCTTCGGCTGTGTGAGCAGAGGCCAAACGTTTGTGCTCTACTCACTGTGCTGCTGGGCAGCTTAGACACCATCCGGAGAGATACGACTCAAATGAACTTTTAGCTATGAAACCGAGGAGCCACAGCACTGCTGGTGACAAAGTTGCAAAGCTGACTATGTGCTGAAGATTGCCAGAAGCAGCTTTCTCTCCTGGCTCTTCTGCTGTGGGAGCCAGAGGCCAGACGTTCATGATCTCCTCAGAGTGCTGCTGGGCAGCAGAGGGCAGGCTTCCGAGAGGATTCATTCAAACTCTCTTTCAGGTATGAAAGTGAGCAGAGACAGCAATGATGGAGGCACCGTTGTAAAGCTGACTGTGTGCTGAAGAATCCCAGCACCAGCTTTCCCTTTTTTCTCTTCTAATGTGGGAGCAGAGGCCAAACGTTCGTGCTCTACTCACTGTGCTGCTGGGCAGCTGAGAGTGACCTCCAGTTTTTATTCAAATTGTCTTTTAGGCATTAAACCGAGGAGAAACTGCAATGATGGAGGCACCGTTGCAAAGCTGGGTGCTGAAGAGGCCCAGCACCAGCTTTTTTCATTCGTCTTCGGCTGTGGGAACAGAGGGCAAACGTTCGTGCCCTCGCTGTGCTCCTGGGTCCCCTAGAGCAAGCCCCGGAGAGGTACAATACAAATAGACTTTTACGTATGAAAGTGAGCAGTGAACAGGCATGATGGTGACACCCTTGTAAAGCTGACTGTGTGCTGAAGAGGCCCAGCACGATCTTTCCCTCCTGGCTCTTCTACTGTGGGAGCAGAACCCAAACGTTGGTGCTCTACTCACTATGCTGCTGGGCAGCCGAGAGCAGGCTCTGGAGAGCTTGCATTCAAATGCACTTGTAGGTTTGAAAGCTAGGAGAGACAGCACAGATGGTGACTCCGTTGCAAAGCTGACTGTGTGCTGAAGATTCCCAGCCCCAGCTTTCCCTCCTGGCTCTTCGGCTGTGAGAACAGAGGCCAAAAGTTCGTGCTCTACTCAGTGTGCTGCTGGGCAGCAGACAGCAAGCTCCTGAGAGGTAGCATTCAAATGCAAACTCACGTATGAAAGTGAGCCCTGAGAGTAAGGATGGAGATAGTGTTGCAAAGCTGACTCTGTTCTGAAGATCACTAGCACCACCTTTCCCTCCTGCCTCTTCGGCTGTGAGAACAGAAGCCAAACCTTCTGCATCTACGCACTGCGTTGCTGGGCAGCAGAGTGCAGGCTTCGGAGTGGTTTCATTCAAACTCTCTTTCAGGTATGAAAGTGAGCAGTGAAAGCAATGATGGAGGCACCGTTGCAAAGCTGACTTTGTGCTGAAGAATGCCAGCACCAGCTTTTCATCCTGGCTCTTCTGCTGTGGGAGCAGAGGCCAAAAGTTCATGCTCTACTCAGAGTGCTGCTGGGCAGCAAAGTGCAGGCTTCCGAGAGGTTTCATTGAAACTCTCAGGTATGAAAGTGAGCAGTGACAGCAATGATGGAGGCACTGTTGTAAAGCTGACTGTGTGCTGTATATTCCCAGCCCCAGCTTTCCCTCCTGGCTCTTCTACTGTGGGAGCAGAACCCAAACTTTGGTGCTCTACTCACTATGCTGCTGGGCAGCCGAGAGCAGGCTCTGGAGAGCTTGCATTCAAATGCACTTTTAGGTTTGAAAGCTAGGAGAGACAGCACAGATGGTGACTCCGTTGCAAAGCTGACTGTGTGCTGAAGATTCCCAGCCCCAGCTTTCCCTCCTGGCTCTTCGGCTGGGAGAACAGAGGCCAAAAGTTCGTGCTCTACTCAGTGTGCTGCTGGGCAGCAGACAGCAAGCTCCTGAGAGGTAGCATTCAAATGCAAACTCACGTATGAAAGTGAGCCCTGAGAGTAAGGATGGAGATAGTGTTGCAAAGCTGACTCTGTTCTGAAGATCACTAGCACCACCTTTCCCTCCTGCCTCTTCGGCTGTGAGAACAGAAGCCAAACCTTCTGCATCTACGCACTGCGTTGCTGGGCAGCAGAGTGCAGGTTTCGAAGAAATTTCATTCAAACTCTCTTTCAGGTATGAAAGTGAGCAGTGAAAGCAATGATGGAGGCACCGTTGCAAAGCTGACTTTGTGCTGAAGAATGCCAGCCCCAGCTTTCCCTCCCGGCTCTTCTGCTGTGGGAGCAGAGGCCAAAAGTTCATGCTCTACTCAGAGTGCTGCTGCGCAGCCGAGAGCAGGCTCTGGAGCGAATGCATTCAGAGGTTTTTCCTGTTGAAAGTGGGCAGTGACACCAGTAATGGAGGCACCTTTGCAAAGCTGACTGTGTGCTGAAGATTAGTAGCACAAGCTTTCACTCCTGGCTCTTCGGCTGTGTGAGCAGAGGCCAAACGTTTGTGCTCTACTCACTGTGCTGCTGGGCAGCTTAGACACCATCCGGAGAGGTACGACTCAAATGAACTTTTAGCTATGAAACCGAGGAGCCACAGCACTGCTGGTGACAAAGTTGCAAAGCTGACTATGTGCTGAAGATTGCCAGAAGCAGCTTTCTCTCCTGGCTCTTCTGCTGTGGGAGCCAGAGGCCAGACGTTCATGATCTCCTCAGAGTGCTGCTGGGCAGCAGAGGGCAGGCTTCCGAGAGGATTCATTCAAACTCTCTTTCAGGTATGAAAGTGAGCAGAGACAGCAATGATGGAGGCACCGTTGTAAAGCTGACTGTGTGCTGAAGAATCCCAGCACCAGCTTTCCCTTTTTTCTCTTCTAATGTGGGAGCAGAGGCCAAACGTTCGTGCTCTACTCACTGTGCTGCTGGGCAGCTGAGAGTGACCTCTAGTTTTTATTCAAATTGTCTTTTAGGCATTAAACCGAGGAGAAACTGCAATGATGGAGGCACCGTTGCAAAGCTGGGTGCTGAAGAGGCCCAGCACCAGCTTTTTTCATTCGTCTTCGGCTGTGGGAACAGAGGGCAAACGTTCGTGCCCTCCTCGCTGTGCTCCTGGGTCCCCTAGAGCAAGCCCCGGAGAGGTACAATACAAATAGACTTTTACGTATGAAAGTGAGCAGTGAACAGGCATGATGGTGACACCCTTGTAAAGCTGACTGTGTGCTGAAGAGGCCCAGCACGATCTTTCCCTCCTGGCTCTTCTACTGTGGGAGCAGAACCCAAACGTTGGTGCTCTACTCACTATGCTGCTGGGCAGCCGAGAGCAGGCTCTGGAGAGCTTGCATTCAAATGCACTTTTAGGTTTGAAAGCTCAGAGAGCACAGATGGTGACTCCGTTGCAAAGCTGACTGTGTGCTGAAGATTCCCAGGCCCAGCTTTCCCTCCTGGCTCTTCGGCTGTGAGAACAGAGGCCAAAAGTTCGTGCTCTACTCAGTGTGCTGCTGGGCAGCAGACAGCAAGCTCCTGAGAGGTAGCATTCAAATGCAAACTCACGTATGAAAGTGAGCCCTGAGAGTAAGGATGGAGATAGTGTTGCAAAGCTGACTCTGTTCTGAAGATCACTAGCACCACCTTTCCCTCCTGCCTCTTCGGCTGTGAGAACAGAAGCCAAACCTTCTGCATCTACGCACTGCGTTGCTGGGCAGCAGAGTGCAGGCTTCGGAGTGGTTTCATTCAAACTCTCTTTCAGGTATGAAAGTGAGCAGTGAAAGCAATGATGGAGGCACCGTTGCAAAGCTGACTTTGTGCTGAAGAATGCCAGCACCAGCTTTTCATCCTGGCTCTTCTGCTGTGGGAGCAGAGGCCAAAAGTTCATGCTCTACTCAGAGTGCTGCTGGGCAGCAAAGTGCAGGCTTCCGAGAGGTTTCATTGAAACTCTCAGGTATGAAAGTGAGCAGTGACAGCAATGATGGAGGCACTGTTGTAAAGCTGACTGTGTGCTGAAGAATCCGAGTGCCAGCTTTCCCTCCTGGCTCTTCTACTGTGGGAGCAGAACCCAAACTTTGGTGCTCTACTCACTATGCTGCTGGGCAGCCGAGAGCAGGCTCTGGAGAGCTTGCATTCAAATGCACTTTTAGGTTTGAAAGCTAGGAGAGACAGCACAGATGGTGACTCCGTTGCAAAGCTGACTGTGTGCTGAAGATTCCCAGCCCCAGCTTTCCCTCCTGGCTCTTCGGCTGGGAGAACAGAGGCCAAAAGTTCGTGCTCTACTCAGTGTGCTGCTGGGCAGCAGACAGCAAGCTCCTGAGAGGTAGCATTCAAATGCAAACTCACGTATGAAAGTGAGCCCTGAGAGTAAGGATGGAGATAGTGTTGCAAAGCTGACTCTGTTCTGAAGATCACTAGCACCACCTTTCCCTCCTGCCTCTTCGGCTGTGAGAACAGAAGCCAAACCTTCTGCATCTACGCACTGCGTTGCTGGGCAGCAGAGTGCAGGTTTCGAAGAAATTTCATTCAAACTCTCTTTCAGGTATGAAAGTGAGCAGTGAAAGCAATGATGGAGGCACCGTTGCAAAGCTGACTTTGTGCTGAAGAATGCCAGCCCCAGCTTTCCCTCCCGGCTCTTCTGCTGTGGGAGCAGAGGCCAAAAGTTCATGCTCTACTCAGAGTGCTGCTGCGCAGCCGAGAGCAGGCTCTGGAGCGAATGCATTCAGAGGTTTTTCCTGTTGAAAGTGGGCAGTGACACCAGTAATGGAGGCACCTTTGCAAAGCTGACTGTGTGCTGAAGATTAGTAGCACAAGCTTTCACTCCTGGCTCTTCGGCTGTGTGAGCAGAGGCCAAACGTTTGTGCTCTACTCACTGTGCTGCTGGGCAGCTTAGACACCATCCGGAGAAGTACGACTCAAATGAACTTTTAGCTATGAAACCGAGGAGCCACAGCACTGCTGGTGACAAAGTTGCAAAGCTGACTATGTGCTGAAGATTGCCAGAAGCAGCTTTCTCTCCTGGCTCTTCTGCTGTGGGAGCAGAGGCCAGACGTTCATGATCTCCTCAGAGTGCTGCTGGGCAGCAGAGGGCAGGCTTCCGAGAGGATTCATTCAAACTCTCTTTCAGGTATGAAAGTGAGCAGAGACAGCAATGATGGAGGCACCGTTGTAAAGCTGACTGTGTGCTGAAGAATCCCAGCACCAGCTTTCCCTTTTTTCTCTTCTAATGTGGGAGCAGAGGCCAAACGTTCGTGCTCTACTCAGTGTGCTGCTGGGCAGCAGACAGCAAGCTCCTGAGAGGTAGCATTCAAATGCAAACTCACGTATGAAAGTGAGCCCTGAGAGTAAGGATGGAGATAGTGTTGCAAAGCTGACTCTGTTCTGAAGATCACTAGCACCACCTTTCCCTCCTGCCTCTTCGGCTGTGAGAACAGAAGCCAAACCTTCTGCATCTACGCACTGCGTTGCTGGGCAGCAGAGTGCAGGTTTCGGAGTGGTTTCATTCAAACTCTCTTTCAGGTATGAAAGTGAGCAGTGAAAGCAATGATGGAGGCACCGTTGCAAAGCTGACTTTGTGCTGAAGAATGCCAGCCCCAGCTTTCCCTCCCGGCTCTTCTGCTGTGGGAGCAGAGGCCAAAAGTTCATGCTCTACTCAGAGTGCTGCTGCGCAGCCGAGAGCAGGCTCTGGAGCGAATGCATTCTGATGTTTTTCCTGTTGACAGTGGGCAGTGACACCAGTAATGGAGGCACCTTTGCAAAGCTGACTGTGTGCTGAAGATTAGTAGCACAAGCTTTCACTCCTGGCTCTTCGGCTGTGTGAGCAGAGGCCAAACGTTTGTGCTCTACTCACTGTGCTGCTGGGCAGCTTAGACACCATCCGGAGAGGTACGACTCAAATGAACTTTTAGCTATGAAACCGAGGAGCCACAGCACTGCTGGTGACAAAGTTGCAAAGCTGACTATGTGCTGAAGATTGCCAGAAGCAGCTTTCTCTCCTGGCTCTTCTGCTGTGGGAGCCAGAGGCCAGACGTTCATGATCTCCTCAGAGTGCTGCTGGGCAGCAGAGGGCAGGCTTCCGAGAGGATTCATTCAAACTCTCTTTCAGGTATGAAAGTGAGCAGAGACAGCAATGATGGAGGCACCGTTGTAAAGCTGACTGTGTGCTGAAGAATCCCAGCACCAGCTTTCCCTTTTTCTCTTCTAATGTGGGAGCAGAGGCCAAACGTTCGTGCTCTACTCACTGTGCTGCTGGGCAGCTGAGAGTGACCTCCAGTTTTTATTCAAATTGTCTTTTAGGCATTAAACCGAGGAGAAACTGCAATGATGGAGGCACCGTTGCAAAGCTGGGTGCTGAAGAGGCCCAGCACCAGCTTTTTTCATTCGTCTTCGGCTGTGGGAACAGAGGGCAAACGTTCGTGCCCTCCTCGCTGTGCTCCTGGGTCCCCTAGAGCAAGCCCCGGAGAGGTACAATACAAATAGACTTTTACGTATGAAAGTGAGCAGTGAACAGGCATGATGGTGACACCCTTGTAAAGCTGACTGTGTGCTGAAGAGGCCCAGCACGATCTTTCCCTCCTGGCTCTTCTACTGTGGGAGCAGAACCCAAACGTTGGTGCTCTACTCACTATGCTGCTGGGCAGCCGAGAGCAGGCTCTGGAGAGCTTGCATTCAAATGCACTTGTAGGTTTGAAAGCTAGGAGAGACAGCACAGATGGTGACTCCGTTGCAAAGCTGACTGTGTGCTGAAGATTCCCAGCCCCAGCTTTCCCTCCTGGCTCTTCGGCTGGGAGAACAGAGGCCAAAAGTTCGTGCTCTACTCAGTGTGCTGCTGGGCAGCAGACAGCAAGCTCCTGAGAGGTAGCATTCAAATGCAAACTCACGTATGAAAGTGAGCCCTGAGAGTAAGGATGGAGATAGTGTTGCAAAGCTGACTCTGTTCTGAAGATCACTAGCACCACCTTTCCCTCCTGCCTCTTCGGCTGTGAGAACAGAAGCCAAACCTTCTGCATCTACGCACTGCGTTGCTGGGCAGCAGAGTGCAGGCTTCGGAGTGGTTTCATTCAAACTCTCTTTCAGGCATGAAAGTGAGCAGTGAAAGCAATGATGGAGGCACCGTTGCAAAGCTGACTTTGTGCTGAAGAATGCCAGCACCAGCTTTTCATCCTGGCTCTTCTGCTGTGGGAGCAGAGGCCAAAAGTTCATGCTCTACTCAGAGTGCTGCTGGGCAGCAAAGTGCAGGCTTCCGAGAGGTTTCATTGAAACTCTCAGGTATGAAAGTGAGCAGTGACAGCAATGATGGAGGCACTGTTGTAAAGCTGACTGTGTGCTGAAGAATCCGAGTGCCAGCTTTCCCTCCTGGCTCTTCTACTGTGGGAGCAGAACCCAAACTTTGGTGCTCTACTCACTATGCTGCTGGGCAGCCGAGAGCAGGCTCTGGAGAGCTTGCATTCAAATGCACTTTTAGGTTTGAAAGCTAGGAGAGACAGCACAGATGGTGACTCCGTTGCAAAGCTGACTGTGTGCTGAAGATTCCCAGGCCCAGCTTTCCCTCCTGGCTCTTCGGCTGGGAGAACAGAGGCCAAAAGTTCGTGCTCTACTCAGTGTGCTGCTGGGCAGCAGACAGCAAGCTCCTGAGAGGTAGCATTCAAATGCAAACTCACGTATGAAAGTGAGCCCTGAGAGTAAGGATGGAGATAGTGTTGCAAAGCTGACTCTGTTCTGAAGATCACTAGCACCACCTTTCCCTCCTGCCTCTTCGGCTGTGAGAACAGAAGCCAAACCTTCTGCATCTACGCACTGCGTTGCTGGGCAGCAGAGTGCAGGTTTCGAAGAAATTTCATTCAAACTCTCTTTCAGGTATGAAAGTGAGCAGTGAAAGCAATGATGGAGGCACCGTTGCAAAGCTGACTTTGTGCTGAAGAATGCCAGCCCCAGCTTTCCCTCCCGGCTCTTCTGCTGTGGGAGCAGAGGCCAAAAGTTCATGCTCTACTCAGAGTGCTGCTGCGCAGCCGAGAGCAGGCTCTGGAGCGAATGCATTCAGAGGTTTTTCCTGTTGAAAGTGGGCAGTGACACCAGTAATGGAGGCACCTTTGCAAAGCTGACTGTGTGCTGAAGATTAGTAGCACAAGCTTTCACTCCTGGCTCTTCGGCTGTGTGAGCAGAGGCCAAACGTTTGTGCTCTACTCACTGTGCTGCTGGGCAGCTTAGACACCATCCGGAGAAGTACGACTCAAATGAACTTTTAGCTATGAAACCGAGGAGCCACAGCACTGCTGGTGACAAAGTTGCAAAGCTGACTATGTGCTGAAGATTGCCAGAAGCAGCTTTCTCTCCTGGCTCTTCTGCTGTGGGAGCAGAGGCCAGACGTTCATGATCTCCTCAGAGTGCTGCTGGGCAGCAGAGGGCAGGCTTCCGAGAGGATTCATTCAAACTCTCTTTCAGGTATGAAAGTGAGCAGAGACAGCAATGATGGAGGCACCGTTGTAAAGCTGACTGTGTGCTGAAGAATCCCAGCACCAGCTTTCCCTTTTTTCTCTTCTAATGTGGGAGCAGAGGCCAAACGTTCGTGCTCTACTCACTGTGCTGCTGGGCAGCTGAGAGTGACCTCTAGTTTTTATTCAAATTGTCTTTTAGGCATTAAACCGAGGAGAAACTGCAATGATGGAGGCACCGTTGCAAAGCTGGGTGCTGAAGAGGCCCAGCACCAGCTTTTTTCATTCGTCTTCGGCTGTGGGAACAGAGGGCAAACGTTCGTGCCCTCCTCGCTGTGCTCCTGGGTCCCCTAGAGCAAGCCCCGGAGAGGTACAATACAAATAGACTTTTACGTATGAAAGTGAGCAGTGAACAGGCATGATGGTGACACCCTTGTAAAGCTGACTGTGTGCTGAAGAGGCCCAGCACGATCTTTCCCTCCTGGCTCTTCTACTGTGGGAGCAGAACCCAAACGTTGGTGCTCTACTCACTATGCTGCTGGGCAGCCGAGAGCAGGCTCTGGAGAGCTTGCATTCAAATGCACTTTTAGGTTTGAAAGCTCAGAGAGCACAGATGGTGACTCCGTTGCAAAGCTGACTGTGTGCTGAAGATTCCCAGGCCCAGCTTTCCCTCCTGGCTCTTCGGCTGTGAGAACAGAGGCCAAAAGTTCGTGCTCTACTCAGTGTGCTGCTGGGCAGCAGACAGCAAGCTCCTGAGAGGTAGCATTCAAATGCAAACTCACGTATGAAAGTGAGCCCTGAAAGTAAGGATGGACATAGTGTTGCAAAGCTGACTCTGTTCTGAAGATCACTAGCACCACCTTTCCCTCCTGCCTCTTCGGCTGTGAGAACAGAAGCCAAACCTTCTGCATCTACGCACTGCGTTGCTGGGCAGCAGAGTGCAGGCTTCGAAGAGGTTTCATTCAAACTCTCTTTCAGGTATGAAAGTGAGCAGTGAAAGCAATGATGGAGGCACCGTTGCAAAGCTGACTGTGTGCTGAAGAATGCCAGCCCCAGCTTTCCCTCCCGGCTCTTCTGCTGTGGGAGCAGAGGCCAAAAGTTCATGCTCTACTCACTGTGCTGCTGGGCAGCCGAGAGCAGGCTCTGGAGAGCTTGCATTCAAATGCACTTTTAGGTTTGAAAGCTAGGAGAGACAGCACAGATGGTGACTCCGTTGCAAAGCTGACTGTGTGCTGAAGATTCCCAGCCCCAGCTTTCCCTCCTGGCTCTTCGGCTGGGAGAACAGAGGCCAAAAGTTCGTGCTCTACTCAGTGTGCTGCTGGGCAGCAGACAGCAAGCTCCTGAGAGGTAGCATTCAAATGCAAACTCACGTATGAAAGTGAGCCCTGAGAGTAAGGATGGAGATAGTGTTGCAAAGCTGACTCTGTTCTGAAGATCACTAGCACCACCGTTCCCTCCTGCCTCTTCGGCTGTGAGAACAGAAGCCAAACCTTCTGCATCTACGCACTGCGTTGCTGGGCAGCAGAGTGCAGGCTTCGGAGTGGTTTCATTCAAACTCTCTTTCAGGTATGAAAGTGAGCAGTGAAAGCAATGATGGAGGCACCGTTGCAAAGCTGACTTTGTGCTGAAGAATGCCACCCCCAGCTTTCCCTCCCGGCTCTTCTGCTGTGGGAGCAGAGGCCAAAAGTTCATGCTCTACTCAGAGTGCTGCTGCGCAGCCGAGAGCAGGCTCTGGAGCGAATGCATTCTGATGTTTTTCCTGTTGACAGTGGGCAGTGACACCAGTAATGGAGGCACCTTTGCAAAGCTGACTGTGTGCTGAAGATTAGTAGCACAAGCTTTCACTCCTGGCTCTTCGGCTGTGTGAGCAGAGGCCAAACGTTTGTGCTCTACTCACTGTGCTGCTGGGCAGCTTAGACACCATCCGGAGAGATACGACTCAAATGAACTTTTAGCTATGAAACCGAGGAGCCACAGCACTGCTGGTGACAAAGTTGCAAAGCTGACTATGTGCTGAAGATTGCCAGAAGCAGCTTTCTCTCCTGGCTCTTCTGCTGTGGGAGCCAGAGGCCAGACGTTCATGATCTCCTCAGAGTGCTGCTGGGCAGCAGAGGGCAGGCTTCCGAGAGGATTCATTCAAACTCTCTTTCAGGTATGAAAGTGAGCAGAGACAGCAATGATGGAGGCACCGTTGTAAAGCTGACTGTGTGCTGAAGAATCCCAGCACCAGCTTTCCCTTTTTTCTCTTCTAATGTGGGAGCAGAGGCCAAACGTTCGTGCTCTACTCACTGTGCTGCTGGGCAGCTGAGAGTGACCTCCAGTTTTTATTCAAATTGTCTTTTAGGCATTAAACCGAGGAGAAACTGCAATGATGGAGGCACCGTTGCAAAGCTGACTTTGTGCTGAAGAGGCCCAGCACCAGCTTTTTTCATTCGTCTTCGGCTGTGGGAACAGAGGGCAAACGTTCGTGCCCTCCTCGCTGTGCTCCTGGGTCCCCTAGAGCAAGCCCCGGAGAGGTACAATACAAATAGACTTTTACGTATGAAAGTGAGCAGTGAACAGGCATGATGGTGACACCCTTGTAAAGCTGACTGTGTGCTGAAGAGGCCCAGCACGATCTTTCCCTCCTGGCTCTTCTACTGTGGGAGCAGAACCCAAACGTTGGTGCTCTACTCACTATGCTGCTGGGCAGCCGAGAGCAGGCTCTGGAGAGCTTGCATTCAAATGCACTTTTAGGTTTGAAAGCTCAGAGAGCACAGATGGTGACTCCGTTGCAAAGCTGACTGTGTGCTGAAGATTCCCAGGCCCAGCTTTCCCTCCTGGCTCTTCGGCTGTGAGAACAGAGGCCAAAAGTTCGTGCTCTACTCAGTGTGCTGCTGGGCAGCAGACAGCAAGCTCCTGAGAGGTAGCATTCAAATGCAAACTCACGTATGAAAGTGAGCCCTGAGAGTAAGGATGGACATAGTGTTGCAAAGCTGACTCTGTTCTGAAGATCACTAGCACCACCTTTCCCTCCTGCCTCTTCGGCTGTGAGAACAGAAGCCAAACCTTCTGCATCTACGCACTGCGTTGCTGGGCAGCAGAGTGCAGGCTTCGAAGAGGTTTCATTCAAACTCTCTTTCAGGTATGAAAGTGAGCAGTGAAAGCAATGATGGAGGCACCGTTGCAAAGCTGACTTTGTGCTGAAGAATGCCAGCCCCAGCTTTCCCTCCCGGCTCTTCTGCTGTGGGAGCAGAGGCCAAAAGTTCATGCTCTACTCAGAGTGCTGCTGCGCAGCCGAGAGCAGGCTCTGGAGCGAATGCATTCTGATGTTTTTCCTGTTGACAGTGGGCAGTGACACCAGTAATGGAGGCACCTTTGCAAAGCTGACTGTGTGCTGAAGATTAGTAGCACAAGCTTTCACTCCTGGCTCTTCGGCTGTGTGAGCAGAGGCCAAACGTTTGTGCTCTACTCACTGTGCTGCTGGGCAGCTTAGACACCATCCGGAGAGGTACGACTCAAATGAACTTTTAGCTATGAAACCGAGGAGCCACAGCACTGCTGGTGACAAAGTTGCAAAGCTGACTATGTGCTGAAGATTGCCAGAAGCAGCTTTCTCTCCTGGCTCTTCTGCTGTGGGAGCCAGAGGCCAGACGTTCATGATCTCCTCAGAGTGCTGCTGGGCAGCAGAGGGCAGGCTTCCGAGAGGATTCATTCAAACTCTCTTTCAGGTATGAAAGTGAGCAGAGACAGCAATGATGGAGGCACCGTTGTAAAGCTGACTGTGTGCTGAAGAATCCCAGCACCAGCTTTCCCTTTTTTCTCTTCTAATGTGGGAGCAGAGGCCAAACGTTCGTGCTCTACTCACTGTGCTGCTGGGCAGCTGAGAGTGACCTCCAGTTTTTATTCAAATTGTCTTTTAGGCATTAAACCGAGGAGAAACTGCAATGATGGAGGCACCGTTGCAAGGCTGGGTGCTGAAGAGGCCCAGCACCAGCTTTTTTCATTCGTCTTCGGCTGTGGGAACAGAGGGCAAACGTTCGTGCCCTCCTCGCTGTGCTCCTGGGTCCCCTAGAGCAAGCCCCGGAGAGGTACAATACAAATAGACTTTTACGTATGAAAGTGAGCAGTGAACAGGCATGATGGTGACACCCTTGTAAAGCTGACTGTGTGCTGAAGAGGCCCAGCACGATCTTTCCCTCCTGGCTCTTCTACTGTGGGAGCAGAACCCAAACGTTGGTGCTCTACTCACTATGCTGCTGGGCAGCCGAGAGCAGGCTCTGGAGAGCTTGCATTCAAATGCACTTTTAGGTTTGAAAGCTCAGAGAGCACAGATGGTGACTCCGTTGCAAAGCTGACTGTGTGCTGAAGATTCCCAGGCCCAGCTTTCCCTCCTGGCTCTTCGGCTGTGAGAACAGAGGCCAAAAGTTCGTGCTCTACTCAGTGTGCTGCTGGGCAGCAGACAGCAAGCTCCTGAGAGGTAGCATTCAAATGCAAACTCACGTATGAAAGTGAGCCCTGAAAGTAAGGATGGAGATAGTGTTGCAAAGCTGACTCTGTTCTGAAGATCACTAGCACCACCTTTCCCTCCTGCCTCTTCGGCTGTGAGAAAAGAAGCCAAACCTTCTGCATCTACGCACTGCGCTGCTGGGCAGCAGAGTGCAGGCTTCGAAGAGGTTTCATTCAAACTCTCTTTCAGGTATGAAAGTGAGCAGTGAAAGCAATGATGGAGGCACCGTTGCAAAGCTGACTGTGTGCTGAAGAATGCCAGCCCCAGCTTTCCCTCCCGGCTCTTCTGCTGTGGGAGCAGAGGCCAAAAGTTCATGCTCTACTCAGAGTGCTGCTGCGCAGCCGAGAGCAGGCTCTGGAGCGAATGCATTCTGATGTTTTTCCTGTTGACAGTGGGCAGTGACACCAGTAATGGAGGCACCTTTGCAAAGCTGACTGTGTGCTGAAGATTAGTAGCACAAGCTTTCACTCCTGGCTCTTCGGCTGTGTGAGCAGAGGCCAAACGTTTGTGCTCTACTCACTGTGCTGCTGGGCAGCTTAGACACCATCCGGAGAGGTACGACTCAAATGAACTTTTAGCTATGAAACCGAGGAGCCACAGCACTGCTGGTGACAAAGTTGCAAAGCTGACTATGTGCTGAAGATTGCCAGAAGCAGCTTTCTCTCCTGGCTCTTCTGCTGTGGGAGCAGAGGCCAGACGTTCATGATCTCCTCAGAGTGCTGCTGGGCAGCAGAGGGCAGGCTTCCGAGAGGATTCATTCAAACTCTCTTTCAGGTATGAAAGTGAGCAGAGACAGCAATGATGGAGGCACCGTTGTAAAGCTGACTGTGTGCTGAAGAATCCCAGCACCAGCTTTCCCTTTTTTCTCTTCTAATGTGGGAGCAGAGGCCAAACGTTCGTGCTCTACTCACTGTGCTGCTGGGCAGCTGAGAGTGACCTCTAGTTTTTATTCAAATTGTCTTTTAGGCATTAAACCGAGGAGAAACTGCAATGATGGAGGCACCGTTGCAAAGCTGGGTGCTGAAGAGGCCCAGCACCAGCTTTTTTCATTCGTCTTCGGCTGTGGGAACAGAGGGCAAACGTTCGTGCCCTCCTCGCTGTGCTCCTGGGTCCCCTAGAGCAAGCCCCGGAGAGGTACAATACAAATAGACTTTTACGTATGAAAGTGAGCAGTGAACAGGCATGATGGTGACACCCTTGTAAAGCTGACTGTGTGCTGAAGAGGCCCAGCACGATCTTTCCCTCCTGGCTCTTCTACTGTGGGAGCAGAACCCAAACGTTGGTGCTCTACTCACTATGCTGCTGGGCAGCCGAGAGCAGGCTCTGGAGAGCTTGCATTCAAATGCACTTTTAGGTTTGAAAGCTCAGAGAGCACAGATGGTGACTCCGTTGCAAAGCTGACTGTGTGCTGAAGATTCCCAGGCCCAGCTTTCCCTCCTGGCTCTTCGGCTGTGAGAAGAGAGGCCAAAAGTTCGTGCTCTACTCAGTGTGCTGCTGGGCAGCAGACAGCAAGCTCCTGAGAGGTAGCATTCAAATGCAAACTCACGTATGAAAGTGAGCCCTGAAAGTAAGGATGGACATAGTGTTGCAAAGCTGACTCTGTTCTGAAGATCACTAGCACCACCTTTCCCTCCTGCCTCTTCGGCTGTGAGAACAGAAGCCAAACCTTCTGCATCTACGCACTGCGTTGCTGGGCAGCAGAGTGCAGGCTTCGAAGAGGTTTCATTCAAACTCTCTTTCAGGTATGAAAGTGAGCAGTGAAAGCAATGATGGAGGCACCGTTGCAAAGCTGACTGTGTGCTGAAGAATGCCAGCCCCAGCTTTCCCTCCCGGCTCTTCTGCTGTGGGAGCAGAGGCCAAAAGTTCATGCTCTACTCACTGTGCTGCTGGGCAGCCGAGAGCAGGCTCTGGAGAGCTTGCATTCAAATGCACTTTTAGGTTTGAAAGCTAGGAGAGACAGCACAGATGGTGACTCCGTTGCAAAGCTGACTGTGTGCTGAAGATTCCCAGCCCCAGCTTTCCCTCCTGGCTCTTCGGCTGTGAGAACAGAGGCCAAAAGTTCGTGCTCTACTCAGTGTGCTGCTGGGCAGCAGACAGCAAGCTCCTGAGAGGTAGCATTCAAATGCAAACTCACGTATGAAAGTGAGCCCTGAGAGTAAGGATGGACATAGTGTTGCAAAGCTGACTCTGTTCTGAAGATCACTAGCACCACCGTTCCCTCCTGCCTCTTCGGCTGTGAGAACAGAAGCCAAACCTTCTGCATCTACGCACTGCGTTGCTGGGCAGCAGAGTGCAGGCTTCGGAGTGGTTTCATTCAAACTCTCTTTCAGGTATGAATGTGAGCAGTGAAAGCAATGATGGAGGCACCGTTGCAAAGCTGACTTTGTGCTGAAGAATGCCACCCCCAGCTTTCCCTCCCGGCTCTTCTGCTGTGGGAGCAGAGGCCAAAAGTTCATGCTCTACTCAGAGTGCTGCTGCGCAGCCGAGAGCAGGCTCTGGAGCGAATGCATTCTGATGTTTTTCCTGTTGACAGTGGGCAGTGACACCAGTAATGGAGGCACCTTTGCAAAGCTGACTGTGTGCTGAAGATTAGTAGCACAAGCTTTCACTCCTGGCTCTTCGGCTGTGTGAGCAGAGGCCAAACGTTTGTGCTCTACTCACTGTGCTGCTGGGCAGCTTAGACACCATCCGGAGAGATACGACTCAAATGAACTTTTAGCTATGAAACCGAGGAGCCACAGCACTGCTGGTGACAAAGTTGCAAAGCTGACTATGTGCTGAAGATTGCCAGAAGCAGCTTTCTCTCCTGGCTCTTCTGCTGTGGGAGCCAGAGGCCAGACGTTCATGATCTCCTCAGAGTGCTGCTGGGCAGCAGAGGGCAGGCTTCCGAGAGGATTCATTCAAACTCTCTTTCAGGTATGAAAGTGAGCAGAGACAGCAATGATGGAGGCACCGTTGTAAAGCTGACTGTGTGCTGAAGAATCCCAGCACCAGCTTTCCCTTTTTTCTCTTCTAATGTGGGAGCAGAGGCCAAACGTTCGTGCTCTACTCACTGTGCTGCTGGGCAGCTGAGAGTGACCTCCAGTTTTTATTCAAATTGTCTTTTAGGCATTAAACCGAGGAGAAACTGCAATGATGGAGGCACCGTTGCAAAGCTGACTTTGTGCTGAAGAGGCCCAGCACCAGCTTTTTTCATTCGTCTTCGGCTGTGGGAACAGAGGGCAAACGTTCGTGCCCTCCTCGCTGTGCTCCTGGGTCCCCTAGAGCAAGCCCCGGAGAGGTACAATACAAATAGACTTTTACGTATGAAAGTGAGCAGTGAACAGGCATGATGGTGACACCCTTGTAAAGCTGACTGTGTGCTGAAGAGGCCCAGCACGATCTTTCCCTCCTGGCTCTTCTACTGTGGGAGCAGAACCCAAACGTTGGTGCTCTACTCACTATGCTGCTGGGCAGCCGAGAGCAGGCTCTGGAGAGCTTGCATTCAAATGCACTTTTAGGTTTGAAAGCTCAGAGAGCACAGATGGTGACTCCGTTGCAAAGCTGACTGTGTGCTGAAGATTCCCAGGCCCAGCTTTCCCTCCTGGCTCTTCGGCTGTGAGAACAGAGGCCAAAAGTTCGTGCTCTACTCAGTGTGCTGCTGGGCAGCAGACAGCAAGCTCCTGAGAGGTAGCATTCAAATGCAAACTCACGTATGAAAGTGAGCCCTGAGAGTAAGGATGGACATAGTGTTGCAAAGCTGACTCTGTTCTGAAGATCACTAGCACCACCTTTCCCTCCTGCCTCTTCGGCTGTGAGAACAGAAGCCAAACCTTCTGCATCTACGCACTGCGTTGCTGGGCAGCAGAGTGCAGGCTTCGAAGAGGTTTCATTCAAACTCTCTTTCAGGTATGAAAGTGAGCAGTGAAAGCAATGATGGAGGCACCGTTGCAAAGCTGACTTTGTGCTGAAGAATGCCACCCCCAGCTTTCCCTCCCGGCTCTTCTGCTGTGGGAGCAGAGGCCAAAAGTTCATGCTCTACTCAGAGTGCTGCTGCGCAGCCGAGAACAGGCTCTGGAGCGAATGCATTCTGATGTTTTTCCTGTTGACAGTGGGCAGTGACACCAGTAATGGAGGCACCTTTGCAAAGCTGACTGTGTGCTGAAGATTAGTAGCACAAGCTTTCACTCCTGGCTCTTCGGCTGTGTGAGCAGAGGCCAAACGTTTGTGCTCTACTCACTGTGCTGCTGGGCAGCTTAGACACCATCCGGAGAGGTACGACTCAAATGAACTTTTAGCTATGAAACCGAGGAGCCACAGCACTGCTGGTGACAAAGTTGCAAAGCTGACTATGTGCTGAAGATTGCCAGAAGCAGCTTTCTCTCCTGGCTCTTCTGCTGTGGGAGCCAGAGGCCAGACGTTCATGATCTCCTCAGAGTGCTGCTGGGCAGCAGAGGGCAGGCTTCCGAGAGGATTCATTCAAACTCTCTTTCAGGTATGAAAGTGAGCAGAGACAGCAATGATGGAGGCACCGTTGTAAAGCTGACTGTGTGCTGAAGAATCCCAGCACCAGCTTTCCCTTTTTTCTCTTCTAATGTGGGAGCAGAGGCCAAACGTTCGTGCTCTACTCACTGTGCTGCTGGGCAGCTGAGAGTGACCTCCAGTTTTTATTCAAATTGTCTTTTAGGCATTAAACCGAGGAGAAACTGCAATGATGGAGGCACCGTTGCAAGGCTGGGTGCTGAAGAGGCCCAGCACCAGCTTTTTTCATTCGTCTTCGGCTGTGGGAACAGAGGGCAAACGTTCGTGCCCTCCTCGCTGTGCTCCTGGGTCCCCTAGAGCAAGCCCCGGAGAGGTACAATACAAATAGACTTTTACGTATGAAAGTGAGCAGTGAACAGGCATGATGGTGACACCCTTGTAAAGCTGACTGTGTGCGGAAGAGGCCCAGCACGATCTTTCCCTCCTGGCTCTTCTACTGTGGGAGCAGAACCCAAACGTTGGTGCTCTACTCACTATGCTGCTGGGCAGTCGAGAGCAGGCTCTGGAGAGCTTGCATTCAAATGCACTTTTAGGTTTGAAAGCTCAGAGAGCACAGATGGTGACTCCGTTGCAAAGCTGACTGTGTGCTGAAGATTCCCAGCCCCAGCTTTCCCTCCTGGCTCTTCGGCTGGGAGAACAGAGGCCAAAAGTTCGTGCTCTACTCAGTGTGCTGCTGGGCAGCAGACAGCAAGCTCCTGAGAGGTAGCATTCAAATGCAAACTCACGTATGAAAGTGAGCCCTGAGAGTAAGGATGGAGATAGTGTTGCAAAGCTGACTCTGTTCTGAAGATCACTAGCACCAGCTTTCCCTCCTGCCTCTTCGGCTGTGAGAACAGAAGCCAAACCTTCTGCATCTACGCACTGCGTTGCTGGGCAGCAGAGTGCAGGCTTCGAAGAGGTTTCATTCAAACTCTCTTTCAGGTATGAAAGTGAGCAGTGAAAGCAATGATGGAGGCACCGTTGCAAAGCTGACTGTGTGCTGAAGAATGCCAGCCCCAGCTTTCCCTCCCGGCTCTTCTGCTGTGGGAGCAGAGGCCAAAAGTTCATGCTCTACTCACTGTGCTGCTGGGCAGCCGAGAGCAGGCTCTGGAGAGCTTGCATTCAAATGCACTTTTAGGTTTGAAAGCTAGGAGAGACAGCACAGATGGTGACTCCGTTGCAAAGCTGACTGTGTGCTGAAGATTCCCAGCCCCAGCTTTCCCTCCTGGCTCTTCAGCTGTGAGAACAGAGGCCAAAAGTTCGTGCTCTACTCAGTGTGCTGCTGGGCAGCAGACAGCAAGCTCCTGAGAGGTAGCATTCAAATGCAAACTCACGTATGAAAGTGAGCCCTGAGAGTAAGGATGGACATAGTGTTGCAAAGCTGACTCTGTTCTGAAGATCACTAGCACCACCTTTCCCTCCTGCCTCTTCGGCTGTGAGAACAGAAGCCAAACCTTCTGCATCTACGCACTGCGTTGCTGGGCAGCAGAGTGCAGGCTTCGGAGTGGTTTCATTCAAACTCTCTTTCAGGTATGAAAGTGAGCAGTGAAAGCAATGATGGAGGCACCGTTGCAAAGCTGACTTTGTGCTGAAGAATGCCAGCACCAGCTTTTCATCCTGGCTCTTCTGCTGTGGGAGCAGAGGCCAAAAGTTCATGCTCTACTCAGAGTGCTGCTGGGCAGCAAAGTGCAGGCTTCCGAGAGGTTTCATTGAAACTCTCAGGTATGAAAGTGAGCAGTGACAGCAATGATGGAGGCACTGTTGTAAAGCTGACTGTGTGCTGAAGAATCCGAGTGCCAGCTTTCCCTCCTGGCTCTTCTACTGTGGGAGCAGAACCCAAACTTTGGTGCTCTACTCACTATGCTGCTGGGCAGCCGAGAGCAGGCTCTGGAGAGCTTGCATTCAAATGCACTTTTAGGTTTGAAAGCTAGGAGAGACAGCACAGATGGTGACTCCGTTGCAAAGCTGACTGTGTGCTGAAGATTCCCAGCCCCAGCTTTCCCTCCTGGCTCTTCGGCTGGGAGAACAGAGGCCAAAAGTTCGTGCTCTACTCAGTGTGCTGCTGGGCAGCAGACAGCAAGCTCCTGAGAGGTAGCATTCAAATGCAAACTCACGTATGAAAGTGAGCCCTGAGAGTAAGGATGGAGATAGTGTTGCAAAGCTGACTCTGTTCTGAAGATCACTAGCACCACCTTTCCCTCCTGCCTCTTCGGCTGTGAGAACAGAAGCCAAACCTTCTGCATCTACGCACTGCGTTGCTGGGCAGCAGAGTGCAGGCTTCGAAGAGGTTTCATTCAAACTCTCTTTCAGGTATGAAAGTGAGCAGTGAAAGCAATGATGGAGGCACCGTTGCAAAGCTGACTGTGTGCTGAAGAATGCCAGCCCCAGCTTTCCCTCCCGGCTCTTCTGCTGTGGGAGCAGAGGCCAAAAGTTCATGCTCTACTCACTGTGCTGCTGGGCAGCCGAGAGCAGGCTCTGGAGAGCTTGCATTCAAATGCACTTTTAGGTTTGAAAGCTAGGAGAGACAGCACAGATGGTGACTCCGTTGCAAAGCTGACTGTGTGCTGAAGATTCCCAGCCCCAGCTTTCCCTCCTGGCTCTTCGGCTGTGAGAACAGAGGCCAAAAGTTCGTGCTCTACTCAGTGTGCTGCTGGGCAGCAGACAGCAAGCTCCTGAGAGGTAGCATTCAAATGCAAACTCACGTATGAAAGTGAGCCCTGAGAGTAAGGATGGACATAGTGTTGCAAAGCTGACTCTGTTCTGAAGATCACTAGCACCACCTTTCCCTCCTGCCTCTTCGGCTGTGAGAACAGAAGCCAAACCTTCTGCATCTACGCACTGCGTTGCTGGGCAGCAGAGTGCAGGCTTCCGAGAGGTTTCATTCAAACTCTCTTTCAGGTATGAAAGTGAGCAGTGAAAGCAATGATGGAGGCACCGTTGCAAAGCTGACTTTGTGCTGAAGAATGCCAGCCCCAGCTTTCCCTCCCGGCTCTTCTGCTGTGGGAGCAGAGGCCAAAAGTTCATGCTCTACTCAGAGTGCTGCTGCGCAGCCGAGAGCAGGCTCTGGAGCGAATGCATTCTGATGTTTTTCCTGTTGACAGTGGGCAGTGACACCAGTAATGGAGGCACCTTTGCAAAGCTGACTGTGTGCTGAAGATTAGTAGCACAAGCTTTCACTCCTGGCTCTTCGGCTGTGTGAGCAGAGGCCAAACGTTTGTGCTCTACTCACTGTGCTGCTGGGCAGCTTAGACACCATCCGGAGAGGTACGACTCAAATGAACTTTTAGCTATGAAACCGAGGAGCCACAGCACTGCTGGTGACAAAGTTGCAAAGCTGACTATGTGCTGAAGATTGCCAGAAGCAGCTTTCTCTCCTGGCTCTTCTGCTGTGGGAGCCAGAGGCCAGACGTTCATGATCTCCTCAGAGTGCTGCTGGGCAGCAGAGGGCAGGCTTCCGAGAGGATTCATTCAAACTCTCTTTCAGGTATGAAAGTGAGCAGAGACAGCAATGATGGAGGCACCGTTGTAAAGCTGACTGTGTGCTGAAGAATCCCAGCACCAGCTTTCCCTTTTTTCTCTTCTAATGTGGGAGCAGAGGCCAAACGTTCGTGCTCTACTCACTGTGCTGCTGGGCAGCTGAGAGTGACCTCCAGTTTTTATTCAAATTGTCTTTTAGGCATTAAACCGAGGAGAAGCTGCAATGATGGAGGCACCGTTGCAAAGCTGGGTGCTGAAGAGGCCCAGCACCAGCTTTTTTCATTCGTCTTCGGCTGTGGGAACAGAGGGCAAACGTTCGTGCCCTCCTCGCTGTGCTCCTGGGTCCCCTAGAGCAAGCCCCGGAGAGGTACAATACAAATAGACTTTTACGTATGAAAGTGAGCAGTGAACAGGCATGATGGTGACACCCTTGTAAAGCTGACTGTGTGCTGAAGAGGCCCAGCACGATCTTTCCCTCCTGGCTCTTCTACTGTGGGAGCAGAACCCAAACGTTGCTGCTCTACTCACTATGCTGCTGGGCAGTCGAGAGCAGGCTCTGGAGAGCTTGCATTCAAATGCACTTTTAGGTTTGAAAGCTCAGAGAGCACAGATGGTGACTCCGTTGCAAAGCTGACTGTGTGCTGAAGATTCCCAGGCCCAGCTTTCCCTTCTGGCTCTTCGGCTGTGAGAACAGAGGCCAAAAGTTCGTGCTCTACTCAGTGTGCTGCTGGGCAGCAGACAGCAAGCTCCTGAAAGGTAGCATTCAAATGCAAACTCACGTATGAAAGTGAGCCCTGAAAGTAAGGATGGACATAGTGTTGCAAAGCTGACTCTGTTCTGAAGATCACTAGCACCACCTTTCCCTCCTGCCTCTTCGGCTGTGAGAACAGAAGCCAAACCTTCTGCATCTACGCACTGCGTTGCTGGGCAGCAGAGTGCAGGTTTCGAAGAAATTTCATTCAAACTCTCTTTCAGGTATGAAAGTGAGCAGTGAAAGCAATGATGGAGGCACCGTTGCAAAGCTGACTTTGTGCTGAAGAATGCCAGCCCCAGCTTTCCCTCCCGGCTCTTCTGCTGTGGGAGCAGAGGCCAAAAGTTCATGCTCTACTCAGAGTGCTGCTGCGCAGCCGAGAGCAGGCTCTGGAGCGAATGCATTCAGAGGTTTTTCCTGTTGAAAGTGGGCAGTGACACCAGTAATGGAGGCACCTTTGCAAAGCTGACTGTGTGCTGAAGATTAGTAGCACAAGCTTTCACTCCTGGCTCTTCGGCTGTGTGAGCAGAGGCCAAACGTTTGTGCTCTACTCACTGTGCTGCTGGGCAGCTTAGACACCATCCGGAGAGGTACGACTCAAATGAACTTTTAGCTATGAAACCGAGGAGCCACAGCACTGCTGGTGACAAAGTTGCAAAGCTGACTATGTGCTGAAGATTGCCAGAAGCAGCTTTCTCTCCTGGCTCTTCTGCTGTGGGAGCAGAGGCCAGACGTTCATGATCTCCTCAGAGTGCTGCAGGGCAGCAGAGGGCAGGCTTCCGAGAGGATTCATTCAAACTCTCTTTCAGGTATGAAAGTGAGCAGAGACAGCAATGATGGAGGCACCGTTGTAAAGCTGACTGTGTGCTGAAGAATCCCAGCACCAGCTTTCCCTTTTTTCTCTTCTAATGTGGGAGCAGAGGCCAAACGTTCGTGCTCTACTCACTGTGCTGCTGGGCAGCTGAGAGTGACCTCTAGTTTTTATTCAAATTGTCTTTTAGGCATTAAACCGAGGAGAAACTGCAATGATGGAGGCACCGTTGCAAAGCTGGGTGCTGAAGAGGCCCAGCACCAGCTTTTTTCATTCGTCTTCGGCTGTGGGAACAGAGGGCAAACGTTCGTGCCCTCCTCGCTGTGCTCCTGGGTCCCCTAGAGCAAGCCCCGGAGAGGTACAATACAAATAGACTTTTACGTATGAAAGTGAGCAGTGAACAGGCATGATGGTGACACCCTTGTAAAGCTGACTGTGTGCTGAAGAGGCCCAGCACGATCTTTCCCTCCTGGCTCTTCTACTGTGGGAGCAGAACCCAAACGTTGGTGCTCTACTCACTATGCTGCTGGGCAGCCGAGAGCAGGCTCTGGAGAGCTTGCATTCAAATGCACTTTTAGGTTTGAAAGCTCAGAGAGCACAGATGGTGACTCCGTTGCAAAGCTGACTGTGTGCTGAAGATTCCCAGGCCCAGCTTTCCCTCCTGGCTCTTCGGCTGTGAGAACAGAGGCCAAAAGTTCGTGCTCTACTCAGTGTGCTGCTGGGCAGCAGACAGCAAGCTCCTGAGAGGTAGCATTCAAATGCAAACTCACGTATGAAAGTGAGCCCTGAAAGTAAGGATGGACATAGTGTTGCAAAGCTGACTCTGTTCTGAAGATCACTAGCACCACCTTTCCCTCCTGCCTCTTCGGCTGTGAGAACAGAAGCCAAACCTTCTGCATCTACGCACTGCGTTGCTGGGCAGCAGAGTGCAGGCTTCGAAGAGGTTTCATTCAAACTCTCTTTCAGGTATGAAAGTGAGCAGTGAAAGCAATGATGGAGGCACCGTTGCAAAGCTGACTGTGTGCTGAAGAATGCCAGCCCCAGCTTTCCCTCCCGGCTCTTCTGCTGTGGGAGCAGAGGCCAAAAGTTCATGCTCTACTCACTGTGCTGCTGGGCAGCCGAGAGCAGGCTCTGGAGAGCTTGCATTCAAATGCACTTTTAGGTTTGAAAGCTAGGAGAGACAGCACAGATGGTGACTCCGTTGCAAAGCTGACTGTGTGCTGAAGATTCCCAGCCCCAGCTTTCCCTCCTGGCTCTTCGGCTGTGAGAACAGAGGCCAAAAGTTCGTGCTCTACTCAGTGTGCTGCTGGGCAGCAGACAGCAAGCTCCTGAGAGGTAGCATTCAAATGCAAACTCACGTATGAAAGTGAGCCCTGAGAGTAAGGATGGAGATAGTGTTGCAAAGCTGACTCTGTTCTGAAGATCACTAGCACCACCTTTCCCTCCTGCCTCTTCGGCTGTGAGAACAGAAGCCAAACCTTCTGCATCTACGCACTGCGTTGCTGGGCAGCAGAGTGCAGGCTTCGGAGTGGTTTCATTCAAACTCTCTTTCAGGTATGAAAGTGAGCAGTGAAAGCAATGATGGAGGCACCGTTGCAAAGCTGACTGTGTGCTGAAGAATGCCAGCCCCAGCTTTCCCTCCCGGCTCTTCTGCTGTGGGAGCAGAGGCCAAAAGTTCATGCTCTACTAACTGTGCTGCTGGGCAGCCGAGAGCAGGCTCTGGAGAGCTTGCATTCAAATGCACTTTTAGGTTTGAAAGCTGGGAGAGACAGCACAGATGGTGACTCCGTTGCAAAGCTGACTGTGTGCTGAAGATTCCCAGCCCCAGCTTTCCCTCCTGGCTCTTCGGCTGGGAGAACAGAGGCCAAAAGTTTTTTCATTCGTGCTCTACTCAGTGTGCTGCTGGGCAGCAGACAGCAAGCTCCTGAGAGGTAGCATTCAAATGCAAACTCACGTATGAAAGTGAGCCCTGAAAGTAAGGATGGACATAGTGTTGCAAAGCTGACTCTGTTCTGAAGATCACTAGCACCACCTTTCCCTCCTGCCTCTTCGGCTGTGAGAACAGAAGCCAAACCTTCTGCATCTACGCACTGCGTTGCTGGGCAGCAGAGTGCAGGCTTCGAAGAGGTTTCATTCAAACTCTTTTTCAGGTATGAAAGTGAGCAGTGAAAGCAATGATGGAGGCACCGTTGCAAAGCTGACTTTGTGCTGAAGAATGCCAGCACCAGCTTTCCCTCCCGGCTCTTCTGCTGTGGGAGCAGAGGCCAAAAGTTCATGCTCTACTCAGAGTGCTGCTGGGCAGCAAAGTGCAGGCTTCCGAGAGGTTTCATTGAAACTCTCAGGTATGAAAGTGAGCAGTGACAGCAATGATGGAGGCACTGTTGTAAAGCTGACTGTGTGCTGAAGAATCCGAGTGCCAGCTTTCCCTCCTGGCTCTTCTACTGTGGGAGCAGAACCCAAACATTGGTGCTCTACTCACTATGCTGCTGGGCAGCCGAGAGCAGGCTCTGGAGAGCTTGCATTCAAATGCACTTTTAGGTTTGAAAGCTAGGAGAGACAGCACAGATGGTGACTCCGTTGCAAAGCTGACTGTGTGCTGAAGATTCCCAGCCCCAGCTTTCCCTCCTGGCTCTTCGGCTGGGAGAACAGAGGCCAAAAGTTCGTGCTCTACTCAGTGTGCTGCTGGGCAGCAGACAGCAAGCTCCTGAGAGGTAGCATTCAAATGCAAACTCACGTATGAAAGTGAGCCCTGAGAGTAAGGATGGAGATAGTGTTGCAAAGCTGACTCTGTTCTGAAGATCACTAGCACCACCTTTCCCTCCTGCCTCTTCGGCTGTGAGAACAGAAGCCAAACCTTCTGCATCTACGCACTGCGTTGCTGGGCAGCAGAGTGCAGGTTTCGAAGAAATTTCATTCAAACTCTCTTTCAGGTATGAAAGTGAGCAGTGAAAGCAATGATGGAGGCACCGTTGCAAAGCTGACTTTGTGCTGAAGAATGCCAGCCCCAGCTTTCCCTCCCGGCTCTTCTGCTGTGGGAGCAGAGGCCAAAAGTTCATGCTCTACTCAGAGTGCTGCTGCGCAGCCGAGAGCAGGCTCTGGAGCGAATGCATTCAGAGGTTTTTCCTGTTGAAAGTGGGCAGTGACACCAGTAATGGAGGCACCTTTGCAAAGCTGACTGTGTGCTGAAGATTAGTAGCACAAGCTTTCACTCCTGGCTCTTCGGCTGTGTGAGCAGAGGCCAAACGTTTGTGCTCTACTCACTGTGCTGCTGGGCAGCTTAGACACCATCCGGAGAGGTACGACTCAAATGAACTTTTAGCTATGAAACCGAGGAGCCACAGCACTGCTGGTGACAAAGTTGCAAAGCTGACTATGTGCTGAAGATTGCCAGAAGCAGCTTTCTCTCCTGGCTCTTCTGCTGTGGGAGCAGAGGCCAGACGTTCATGATCTCCTCAGAGTGCTGCTGGGCAGCAGAGGGCAGGCTTCCGAGAGGATTCATTCAAACTCTCTTTCAGGTATGAAAGTGAGCAGAGACAGCAATGATGGAGGCACCGTTGTAAAGCTGACTGTGTGCTGAAGAATCCCAGCACCAGCTTTCCCTTTTTTCTCTTCTAATGTGGGAGCAGAGGCCAAACGTTCGTGCTCTACTCACTGTGCTGCTGGGCAGCTGAGAGTGACCTCTAGTTTTTATTCAAATTGTCTTTTAGGCATTAAACCGAGGAGAAACTGCAATGATGGAGGCACCGTTGCAAAGCTGGGTGCTGAAGAGGCCCAGCACCAGCTTTTTTCATTCGTCTTCGGCTGTGGGAACAGAGGGCAAACGTTCGTGCCCTCCTCGCTGTGCTCCTGGGTCCCCTAGAGCAAGCCCCGGAGAGGTACAATACAAATAGACTTTTACGTATGAAAGTGAGCAGTGAACAGGCATGATGGTGACACCCTTGTAAAGCTGACTGTGTGCTGAAGAGGCCCAGCACGATCTTTCCCTCCTGGCTCTTCTACTGTGGGAGCAGAACCCAAACGTTGGTGCTCTACTCACTATGCTGCTGGGCAGCCGAGAGCAGGCTCTGGAGAGCTTGCATTCAAATGCACTTTTAGGTTTGAAAGCTCAGAGAGCACAGATGGTGTCTCCGTTGCAAAGCTGACTGTGTGCTGAAGATTCCCAGGCCCAGCTTTCCCTCCTGGCTCTTCGGCTGTGAGAACAGAGGCCAAAAGTTCGTGCTCTACTCAGTGTGCTGCTGGGCAGCAGACAGCAAGCTCCTGAGAGGTAGCATTCAAATGCAAACTCACGTATGAAAGTGAGCCCTGAAAGTAAGGATGGAGATAGTGTTGCAAAGCTGACTCTGTTCTGAAGATCACTAGCACCACCTTTCCCTCCTGCCTCTTCGGCTGTGAGAACAGAAGCCAAACCTTCTGCATCTACGCACTGCGTTGCTGGGCAGCAGAGTGCAGGCTTCGAAGAGGTTTCATTCAAACTCTCTTTCAGGTATGAAAGTGAGCAGTGAAAGCAATGATGGAGGCACCGTTGCAAAGCTGACTGTGTGCTGAAGAATGCCAGCCCCAGCTTTCCCTCCCGGCTCTTCTGCTGTGGGAGCAGAGGCCAAAAGTTCATGCTCTACTCACTGTGCTGCTGGGCAGCCGAGAGCAGGCTCTGGAGAGCTTGCATTCAAATGCACTTTTAGGTTTGAAAGCTAGGAGAGACAGCACAGATGGTGACTCCGTTGCAAAGCTGACTGTGTGCTGAAGATTCCCAGCCCCAGCTTTCCCTCCTGGCTCTTCGGCTGTGAGAACAGAGGCCAAAAGTTCGTGCTCTACTCAGTGTGCTGCTGGGCAGCAGACAGCAAGCTCCTGAGAGGTAGCATTCAAATGCAAACTCACGTATGAAAGTGAGCCCTGAGAGTAAGGATGGAGATAGTGTTGCAAAGCTGACTCTGTTCTGAAGATCACTAGCACCACCTTTCCCTCCTGCCTCTTCGGCTGTGAGAACAGAAGCCAAACCTTCTGCATCTACGCACTGCGTTGCTGGGCAGCAGAGTGCAGGCTTCGGAGTGGTTTCATTCAAACTCTCTTTCAGGTATGAAAGTGAGCAGTGAAAGCAATGATGGAGGCACCGTTGCAAAGCTGACTTTGTGCTGAAGAATGCCACCCCCAGCTTTCCCTCCCGGCTCTTCTGCTGTGGGAGCAGAGGCCAAAAGTTCATGCTCTACTCAGAGTGCTGCTGCGCAGCCGAGAGCAGGCTCTGGAGCGAATGCATTCTGATGTTTTTCCTGTTGACAGTGGGCAGTGACACCAGTAATGGAGGCACCTTTGCAAAGCTGACTGTGTGCTGAAGAATCCCAGCACCAGCTTTCCCTTTTTTCTCTTCTAATGTGGGAGCAGAGGCCAAACGTTCGTGCTCTACTCACTGTGCTGCTGGGCAGCTGAGAGTGACCTCCAGTTTTTATTCAAATTGTCTTTTAGGCATTAAACCGAGGAGAAGCTGCAATGATGGAGGCACCGTTGCAAAGCTGGGTGCTGAAGAGGCCCAGCACCAGCTTTTTTCATTCGTCTTCGGCTGTGGGAACAGAGGGCAAACGTTCGTGCCCTCCTCGCTGTGCTCCTGGGTCCCCTAGAGCAAGCCCCGGAGAGGTACAATACAAATAGACTTTTACGTATGAAAGTGAGCAGTGAACAGGCATGATGGTGACACCCTTGTAAAGCTGACTGTGTGCTGAAGAGGCCCAGCACGATCTTTCCCTCCTGGCTCTTCTACTGTGGGAGCAGAACCCAAACGTTGGTGCTCTACTCACTATGCTGCTGGGCAGCCGAGAGCAGGCTCTGGAGAGCTTGCATTCAAATGCACTTTTAGGTTTGAAAGCTCAGAGAGCACAGATGGTGACTCCGTTGCAAAGCTGACTGTGTGCTGAAGATTCCCAGGCCCAGCTTTCCCTCCTGGCTCTTCGGCTGTGAGAACAGAGGCCAAAAGTTCGTGCTCTACTCAGTGTGCTGCTGGGCAGCAGACAGCAAGCTCCTGAAAGGTAGCATTCAAATGCAAACTCACGTATGAAAGTGAGCCCTGAGAGTAAGGATGGAGATAGTGTTGCAAAGCTGACTCTGTTCTGAAGATCACTAGCACCAGCTTTCCCTCCTGCCTCTTCGGCTGTGAGAACAGAAGCCAAACCTTCTGCATCTACGCACTGCGTTGCTGGGCAGCAGAGTGCAGGCTTCGGAGTGGTTTCATTCAAACTCTCTTTCAGGTATGAAAGTGAGCAGTGAAAGCAATGATGGAGGCACCGTTGCAAAGCTGACTTTGTGCTGAAGAATGCCAGCACCAGCTTTTCATCCTGGCTCTTCTGCTGTGGGAGCAGAGGCCAAAAGTTCATGCTCTACTCAGAGTGCTGCTGGGCAGCAAAGTGCAGGCTTCCGAGAGGTTTCATTGAAACTCTCAGGTATGAAAGTGAGCAGTGACAGCAATGATGGAGGCACTGTTGTAAAGCTGACTGTGTGCTGAAGAATCCGAGTGCCAGCTTTCCCTCCTGGCTCTTCTACTGTGGGAGCAGAACCCAAACATTGGTGCTCTACTCACTATGCTGCTGGGCAGCCGAGAGCAGGCTCTGGAGAGCTTGCATTCAAATGCACTTTTAGGTTTGAAAGCTCAGAGAGCACAGATGGTGTCTCCGTTGCAAAGCTGACTGTGTGCTGAAGATTCCCAGGCCCAGCTTTCCCTCCTGGCTCTTCGGCTGTGAGAACAGAGGCCAAAAGTTCGTGCTCTACTCAGTGTGCTGCTGGGCAGCAGACAGCAAGCTCCTGAGAGGTAGCATTCAAATGCAAACTCACGTATGAAAGTGAGCCCTGAAAGTAAGG
>NW_026915962.1:0-53091 GCF_034315485.1 Pezoporus occidentalis | reverse complement strand
ACCCCCCCATCACCCCCATCCCCCCCTATCTCCCCCTTTATACCCATCCCCCCTCCCCCCATCTCCCCCTTTGTACCCCCCATCCCCACCCCCCCTCCCCCAGTTCCGTTCCAGGAGAGCCCCCAATTCACCTCCCGCCGCCGCGACCCCCCCCGTGGCCTCCCCCCTCCCCCCAGCGCCTCCTCCGAGCCAACAGCGACTCGGGAGGGGGGGGAGGGGCCGGGCTCCCTCCGGGGGGGGGCGGGGGGGGGATGCTTCCCGATTGGATGCTCCGGGGACATCCCCCCCCCGCCCCCAGGCCACCCCCGGGGCCCCTCCCCCCCCTTCCTCTGTGCCCCGCCCCCCCCCGCCCCCCGGCCCCCCCTCGGGGACCCTGCGCAGCGCCAGCAGCCCCGGGGGGCCCGGACCCGCTCCCCCTCCCGTGGGAGGCACGCGGAGGAGCCCCGGAGGGCGAGGGGAAGGGCCAGGTATGGGGGGGGATGTGGGGTTATGGGGGGGGTATGGGGGGGGGTGGAGTGTGGGGTGTGGGTGTGGGGTTATGGGGGGGTGGGGGGTGGGGTATGGGGGTGGGGGGGGGGATGTGGGGTGTGGGTGTGGGGTTATGTGGGGTTATATGTGGGGTGTGTGGGGGGGATGTGTGGGGGGGGGGGTGGGGGGTGGGGTATGGGGGGGAGATGTGGGGTTATGTGGGCTTATGGGGGGTGGGGTATGGGGTTATGTGGGGGTGTGGGGTGTGGGGTTATGGGGTGGGGTATGGGGGGGGATGTGGGGTTATGGGGGGGGGTGGGGGGTGGGGTATGGGTGGGAGGGGGGATGTGGGGTGTGGGTGTGGGGTTATGGGGTGTGGGGTATGGGGTGTGGGGTATGGGGGAGGGATGTGGGGTTATGGGATGGGGGGGGGGTGGGGGTGTGGGTGTGGGGGTGGGGTTATGGGGGGGGTGGGGGGTGGGAGATGGGGGGGATATGGGGTTATGTGGGGGGTGGGGGTATGGGGTGGGGTTATGCGGGGTTATGGGGTGTGGGTGTGGGGGTGGGGTTATGTGGGGGTGGGGTGTGGGGGGGGATGTGGGGTTATGGGGGGGTGGGGGGTGGGGTATGGGTGTGGGGGGGGGGGATGTGGGGTGTGGGTGTGGGGTTATGGGGTGTGGGGTATGGGGGGGGATGTGGTGTTATGGGGGGGTGGGGGGTGGGGTATGGGTGTGGGGGGGGATGTGGGGTGTGGGTGTGGGGTTATGTGGGGTTATGGGGTGTGGGGTGTGTGGGGGGGATGTGGGGTTATGGGGGGGGTGGGGGGTGGGGTATGGGGGGGAGATGTGGGGTTATGTGGGCTTATGGGGTGTGGGGTGTGGGGTTATTATGGGGCATGTGGTGTGGGGTATGGGGTTATGGGGTGTGGGGTATGGGGGGGGGATGTGGGGTTATGGGGGGGGTGGGGGGTGGGGTATGGGTGTGGGGGGGGGATGTGGGGTGTGGGTGTGGGGTTATGTGGGGTTATGGGGTGTGGGGTGTGTGGGGGGGATGTGGGGTTATGGGGGGGGTGGGGGGTGGGGTATGGGGGGGAGGTGTGGGGTTATGTGGGGTTATGGGGTGTGGGGTTATGTGGGGTGTGGGGTGGGGGGGGTGGGGTTATGTGGGGTGTGGGGTATGGGGGGGGATGTGGGGTTATGGGGGGGTGGGGGGTGGGGTATGGGCGTGGGGGGGGGGATGTGGGGTGTGGGTGTGGGGTTATGGGGTATGGGGTATGGGGTGTGGGGTATGGGGGGGGGATGTGGGATGTGGGGGGTGGGGGTGGGGTGTGGGGGGTGGGGGGTGTGGGGGTTGAGGTGTGGGGGGTGGGGTGTGGGGTGTGGGGCATGGGGGGGGGGATGTGGGTTCTCTCCATGGTGCTGACCCCATTGACGGGCTCCATCCATGGTCTCTCTCCATGGGTCCTGACCCCATTGACGGGCTCTCTCCATGGTGCTGACCCCATTGATGGGCTCCATCCATGGGTCCTGACCCCATTGACGGGCTCCATCCATGGTCCTGACCCCATTGACGGGCTCCATCCATGGTGCTGACCCCACTGATGGTCTCTGTCCATGGTGCTGACCCCATTGACGGGCTCCATCCATGGTGCTGACCCCATTGACGGGCTCCACCCATGGTCTCTCTCCATGGTGCTGACCCCATTGACGGGCTCCATCCATGGTCTCTCTCCATGGTGCTGACCCCATTGACGGGCTCCATCCATGGTCTCTCTCCATGGTGCTGACCCCACTGATGGTCTCTCTCCATGGGTCCTGACCCCATTGACGGGCTCTCTCCATGGTGCTGAACCCATTGACGGGCTCCATCCATGGTCTCTCTCCATGGTGCTGACCCCATTGACGGGCTCCATCCATGGTCTCTCTCCATTGTGCTGAACCCATTGACGGGCTCCATCCATGGTCTCTCTCCATGGGTCCTGACCCCATTGACGGGCTCCATCCATGGGTCCTGACCCCATTGACGGGCTCCATCCATGGTCTCTCTCCATGGTGCTGACCCCATTGACGGGCTCCACCCATGGTCTCTCTCCATGGTGCTGACCCCATTGACGGGCTCTCTTCATGGGTCCTGACCCCATTGACGGGCTCCATCCATGGTCTCTCTCCATGGTGCTGAACCCATTGACGGGCTCCATCCATGGTCTCTCTCCATGGGTCCTGACCCCATTGACGGGCTCCATCCATGGGTCCTGACCCCATTGACGGGCTCCATCCATGGTCTCTCTCCATGGTGCTGAACCCATTGACGGGCTCCATCCATGGTCTCTCTCCATGGTGCTGACCCCATTGACGGGCTCCATCCATGGTCTCTCTCCATGGTGCTGATCCCATTGACGGGCTCCATCCATGGGTCCTGACCCCATTGACAGGCTCCATCCATGGTGCTGCCCCATTGACGGGCTCCACCCATGGTCTCTCTCCATGGTGCTGACCCCACTGATGGTCTCTCTCCATGGTGCTGACCCCATTGACGGGCTCTCTCCATGGTGCTGACCTCATTGACGGGCTCCATCCATGGTCTCTCTCCATGGTGCTGAACCCATTGACGGGCTCTCTCCATGGTGCTGAACCCATTGACGGGCTCCATCCATGGTGCTGACCCCGTTGACGGGCTCCATCCATGTTCTCTCTCCATGGTGCTGACCCCATTGACGGGCTCCATCCATGGTGCTGACCCCATTGACGGGCTCCATCCATGGTCTCTCTCCATGGTGCTGACCCCATTGACGGGCTCCATCCATGGTCTCTCTCCATGGTGCTGACCCCATTGACGGGCTCCATCCATGGGTCCTGACCCCTCTCCCTCCAGCGCCGCCCCAGCCGCCGGGGGGTCCCTGGGGGGCCGTGGGGGTCGCCGCCGCCTCTACTCGGCCGTGCCGGGCCGCTCCTTCCTGGCCGTGAAGCCCTACCAGGCCCAGGGCGAGGGCGAGCTCAGCCTCAGCAAGGGCGAGCGCATCAAGGGTGCGTCCGGGGCCCCCCTTTGGGTGCCCCCAGTGCATGGGTGCCCCCATTGGGGGTGGTGTGGGTGCGGGTTTGGGTGCCCCCAGTGCATGGGTGCCCCCATTGGGGGTGGTGTGGGTGCGGGTTTGGGTGCCCCCATTGCATGGGTGCCCCCTTTGGGGTCGGTTTGGGTGTTGGTTTGGGTGCCCCCATTGCATGGGTCCCTCCATTGGGGTTGGTTTGGGTGCCCCCATTGGGGTTGGTTTGGGTGTTCGTTTGGGTGCCCCCATTGCATGGGTGCCCCCATTGGGGTTGGTTTGGGTGTTGGTTTGGGTGCCCCCATTGCATGGGTGCCCCCATAGGGGTTGGTTTGGGTGCCCCCATTGCATGGGTGCCCCCATTGCTGTTGGTTTGGGTGTTGGTTTGGGTGCCCCCATTGCATGGGTGCCCCCATTGGGGTTGGTTTGGGTGCGGGTTTGGGTGCCCCCATTGCATGGGTGCCCCCTTTGGGGTTGGTGTGGGTGCGGGTTTGGGTGCCCCCATTGCATGGGTGCCCCCATTGGGGTTGGTGTGGGTGTTCGTTTGGGTGCCCCCATTGCATGGGTGCCCCCATTTGGGTTGGTTTGGGTGCCCCCATTGCATGGGTCCCTCCATTGGGGGTGGTTTGGGTGCGGGTTTGGGTGCCCCCATTGCATGGGTGCCCCCATTGGGGTTGGTTTGGGTGCCCCCATTGCATGGGTGCCCCCATTGGGGTTGGTTTGGGTGCCCCCATTGCATGGGTGCCCCCATTGCTGTTGGTTTGGGTGCCCCCGTTGCATGGGTGCCTCCATTGGGGTTGGTTTGGGTGCCCCCATTGCATGGGTGCCCCCATAGGGGTTGGTTTGGGTGCCCCCATTGCATGGGTGCCCCCATTGCTGTTGGTTTGGGTGTTGGTTTGGGTGCCCCCATTGCATGGGTGCCCCCATTGGGGTTGGTTTGGGTGCGGGTTTGGGTGCCCCCATTGCATGGGTGCCCCCATTTGGGTTGGTTTGGGTGCCCCCATTGCATGGGTGCCCCCATTGGGGTTGGTTTGGGTGCCCCCATTGCATGGGTGCCCCCATTGCTGTTGGTTTGGGTGCCCCCGTTGCATGGGTGTCCCCATTGCATTGCATGGGTGCCTCCATTGGGGTTGGTTTGGGTGCCCCCATTGCATGGGTGCCCCCATTGGGGTTGGTTTGGGTGCGGGTTTGGGTGCCCCCAGTGCATGGGTGCCCCCTTTGGGGTTGGTGTGGGTGTTCGTTTGGGTGCCCCCAGTGCATGGGTGCCCCCTTTGGGGTTGGTTTGGGGGTTGGTTTGGGTGCCCCCAGTGCATGGGTGCCCCCTTTGGGGTTGGTGTGGGTGCAGGTTTGGGTGCCCCCATTGGGGGTTGATTTGGGTGCTACCATTGCTGTTGGTGTGGGTGTTCGTTTGGGTGCCCCCATTACATGGGTCCCTCCATTGGGGTTGGTTTGGGTGCTCCCATTGCATGGGTCCCTCAATTGGGGTTGGTTTGGGGGTTGGTTTGGGTGCCCCCAGTGCATGGGTGCCCCCATTGGGGTTGGTTTGGGTGCCCCATTGCATGGGTCCCTCCATTGGGGTTGGTTTGGGTGTGGGTTTGGGTGCCCCCATTGCTGTTGGTTTGGGTGTTCGTTTGGGTGCCCCCATTGCATGGGTGCCCCCATTGGGGTTGGTTTGGGTCACCTTTGGGTGCGGGTTTGGGTACTCCTATTGCATGGGTCATTCTATGGGTCATGCTATGGGTCATGCTATAGATCAGTCTATGGGTCATTCTATGAGTCATTCTATGGGTCACAGTATGGGTCACACTATGGGTCATGCTATGGGTCACGCTATGGGTCATGATATGGGTCACGCTATGGGTTCTGCTATGGGTCATTCTATTGGTCACGCTATGGGTCATTCTATGGGTCATGCTATAGGTCAGTTTCTGGGTCATTTTATGGGTCATGCTATGGGTCACGCTATGGGTCATGCTATAGGTCAGTCTATGGGTCAGTTTATGGGTCATTCTATGGGTCATGCTATGAGTCACACTATGGGTCACACTATGGGTCATGCTATGGGTCATGCTATAGGTCAGTTTGTGTGTCATTCTATGGGTCCTGCTATGGGTCACGCTATGGGTCACGCTATGGGTCATGCTATGGGTTGTGCTATGGGTCATTCTATTGGTCACGCTATAGGTCATGCTAGGGGTCATGCTATAGGTCAGTTTATGTGTCATTCTGTGTGTCATTCTATGGGTCACGCTATGTGTCATGCTATGGGTCACGCTATGGGTCACACTATGGGTCATGCTAGGGGTCATGCTATAGGTCAGTTTATGTGTCATTCTGTGTCATTCTATGGGTCATGCTATGGGTCATGCTATGGGTCACGCTATGGGTCACACTATGGGTCATGCTAGGGGTCATGCTATAGGTCAGTTTATGTGTCATTCTGTGTGTCATTCTATGGGTCATGCTATGGGTCATGCTATGGGTCACGCTATGGGTCACACTATGGGTCATGCTAGGGGTCATGCTATAGGTCAGTTTATGTGTCATTCTGTGTGTCATTCTATGGGTCACGCTATGTGTCATGCTGTGGGTCATGCTATGGGTCGTGCTGTGGGTCATTCTATTGGTCACGCTATAGGTCATGCTAGGGGTCATGCTATGGGTCACGCTATGGGTCACTCTATGGGTCATGCTCTAGGTCAGTTTATGTGTCATTCTGTGTGTCATTCTATGGGTCATGCTATGGGTCACGCTGTGGGTCATGCTATGGGTCGTGCTATGGGTCATTCTATTGGTCACGCTATGGGTCACGCTATGGGTCACGCTATGGGTCATGCTATGGGTCATTCTGTGTGTCATTCTATTGGTCACGCTATGGGTCATGCTATGGGTCACGCTATGGGTCATGCTATGGGTCACGCTATGGGTCACGCTATGGGTCACGCTATGGGTCATGCTATGGCTCACGCTATGGGTCACGCTATGGGTCACGCTATGAGTCATGCTATGGGTCACGCTATGGGTCACTCTATGAGTCACGCTATGGGTCATGCTATGGGTCGTGCTGTGGGTCATTCTATTGGTCACGCTATGGGTCATTCTATGGGTCACTCTATGGGTCAATCTATGGGTCACGCTATGGGTCATTCTATGGGTCACGCTATGTGTCATGCTATGGGTCACGCTATGGGTCACGCTATGGGTCACGCTATGGGTCATGCTATGAGTCATGCTATAGGTCACGCTATGGGTCATTCTATGGGTCACGCTATGGGTCACGCTATGCGTCACTCTATTGGTCACGCTATGGGTCATGCTATGGGTCACGCTATGGGTCACTCTATGAGTCACGCTATGGGTCATGCTATGGGTCACGCTATGGGTCACTCTATGAGTCACGCTATGGGTCATGCTATGGGTCGTGCTGTGGGTCATTCTATTGGTCACGCTATGGGTCATTCTATGGGTCACTCTATGGGTCACGCCATGGGTCACGCTATGGGTCACTCTATGGGTCAATCTATGGGTCAGCCCCCCCTAACCCCATCTCCCCCCCCCATAGTGCTGAGTGTGGGTGAAGGGGGGTTCTGGGAGGGCCAAGCCCGCGGCCGCATCGGTTGGTTCCCATCGGAGTGCGTGGAGGAGGTTCCAGCCCGGACCCCCGAGGGCAAGACAGGTACCCCCCCCCTGCCCCACACCTGCCCCATAAGTGGGACCCCCAACCCTGACCCCCAAGTGGGACCCACAGCCCTTGAGAGGGGGTTAACCTAATGGGCTCCATCAAAGAGGAGGTTTAAATGGGACCCATAAGTGGGGGGAGCCCCTCAGGATGACCCCCAACCTGCCCCATAAGTGGGACCTACAAGCCTGACCCCCAAGTGGGACCATAGCCCTTGGGGGGGTTTGGTCAACCCAATGGGCTCCATCAAAGAGGAGGCTTAAATGGGACCCATAAGTGGGGGGATCCCCTCAGGATGACCCCCAACCTGCCCCATAAGTGGGACCCCCAACCCTGACCCCCAAGTGGGACCCACAGCCCTCTGGGGGGAGATCAACCCAGTGGTCTCCATCAAAGAGGAGGCTTAAATGGGACCCATAAGTGGGGGGAGCCCCTCAAGATGACCCCCAACCTGCCCCATAAGTGGGACCCCCAACCCTGACCCCCAAGTGGGACCATAGCCCTTGGGGGGGTTTGGTCAACCCAATGGGCTCCATCAAAGAGGAGGTTTAAATGGGACCCATAAGTGGGGGGAGCCCCTCAGGATGACCCCCAACCTGCCCCTTAAGTGGGACCTACAACCCTGACCCCCAAGTGGGACCCACAGCCCATGCGAGGGGGTTAACCTAATGGGTTCCATCAAAGAGGAGGTTTAAATGGGACCCATAAGTGGGGGGAGCCCCTCAGGATGACCCCCAACCTGCCCCATAAGTGGGACCCCCAACCCTGACCCCCAAGTGGGACCCATAGACCTTGCGAGGGGGTTAACCTAATGGGCTCCATCAAAGAGGAGGTTTAAATGGGACCCATAAGTGGGGGGAGCCCCTCAAGATGACCCCCAACCTGCCCCATAAGTGGGACCCCCAACCCTGACCCCCAAGTGGGACCCACATCACTGGGGTCCCCAACTGCATCCCTTCAATGGGACCCCCAAGTGGCCCTCAATGGGACCCCCAAGTGGTACCCATGGGGAGGACCCCAACCGCATCCCTTCAATGGGACCCCCAAGTGGTACCCATGGGGAGGACCCCAACCGCATCCCTTCAATGGGACCCCCAAGTGGGACCCACATCACTGGGGGACCCCAACCGCATCCCTTCAATGGGACCCCCAAGTGGTACCCATGGGGAGGACCCCAACCGCATCCCTTCAATGGGACCCCCAAGTGGCCCCTCAATGTGACCCCCAAGTGGGACCCACATCATTAGGGGGTGGGGGGGGTCCCAGCCCCATAGAGGGCCCCCCCCGACCCCCATGTGCCCCACATGTGCCCCAGAGAGCCGCAGTGACAAGGCCAAGCGCCTCTTCCGCCATTACACCGTTGGCTCCTATGACAGCTTCGATGCCCCCAGGTGAGACCCCAAACCCACCCCATAACCCCCCCATATCCCCCCTATGGCGCCCCCTTTGTGCCCCCCCCAAAACCCCCAAAATCCCATGAAATCCACCCAAAATTGACCCCGAATTGCGCAAATTCCGCTCAAAAATCGCACCGAATCCGCGGAATTCTCCCAAATTCCCCCCAATTCTCCCAAATTCCCCCAAACGGGTCTGAATTTCTGCCCAAATTGTCAAAAAATTTTCCCAAATTCCCCCAAATCCTTGCCAAAATCCCTCAATTCTCCCCAAAGTCTTCCAAATTCCATTCAAATTCCTCCCAAATCCTTCAATTTTCCCCTGAATCCCTCCCAAATTCCAAATTCCTAAAAATTCCAAATTTTCCCCTAAATCCCTTCAAATTCTGCCAAATTCCTCCAAAATACCCCAAATTCCTCCCAAATCCCCCCAAATTCCACTCAAATCCCTTCAAATTCCCAAATTTTCCCCTAAATCCCTTCAAATTCCCCAAATTCCTCCAAAATCCCCCAAATTCCTCCAAAATCCCCCCAAATTTTTCCCCAAATCCCTTCAAATTCCAAATTTGCCCCCTAAATTCCTCCCAAATCCCCCCAAATTCCTCCAAAATCCCCCAAATTCCTCCAACCCCCCCCCAAATTACACTGAAATCCCCCCAATTCCTCCCAAATTCTGCCAAATTCCACTCAAGTTCCCCCAAATCCCTTCAAATTCCTATTTTTTCCCAAAAAAATCCCTTCCAATTCACCCCAAATTGCACTCAAATTCATCCTAAATTCCTCCAAAATCCCTCCAAATTCCACCCAAATCCAAAAATTTTTCCCTAAATCCCTTAAAACTCCCCCCAAATCCCCCAAATTCCTCCAAATCCTTCTAAAATCCCCCCCAATTTCACTCAAATCCCCCCCAATCCTTTCAAATTCCAAATTTGCCCCTAAATTCCTCCAAATTTCCCCCAAATTCCTCCAAAATCCCCCCAAATTTCACTCAAATTCCCCCCAAATCCCTTCAAATTCCAAATTTGCCCCTAAATTCCTCCAAATTTCCCCCAAATTCCTCCAAAATCCCCCAAATTCCACTCAAATTCCCCCCAAATCCCTTCAAATTCCAAATTTGCCCCTAAACTCCTCCAAAATCCCCCAAATTCCTCCAAAATCCCCCAAATTCCACTCAAATTCCCCCCCAATCCCTTCAAATTCCAAATTTGCCCCCCAAAATCCCCCAAAATCCTCCAAAATTCCCCCAAAATTCACTCAAATTCCCCCCAAATCCCTTCAAATTCCAAATTTGCCCCCCAAAATCCCCCAAATTTCCCCCAAATTCCTCCAAAATCCCCCAAATTCCACTCAAATTCCCCCCCAATCCCTTCAAATTCCAAATTTGCCCCCCAAAATCCCCCAAAATCCTCCAAAATTCCCCCAAAATTCACTCAAATTCCCCCCAAATCCCTTCAAATTCCAAATTTGCCCCCCAAAATCCCCCAAATTTCCCCCAAATTCCTCCAAAATCCCCCAAATTCCACTCAAATTCCCCAATTTTCCCCAAATCCCCCCCCAATTCCTCCCAAATTTCCCCCCGTTCCTCTCAAACCCCTCCCCCCACCCCCATCCCTCCCCCCACCCCCCCCCCCGGGGCCTGACCCGGTTCCCGCCGTCCTTGCACGCGCGTGTCCCGGCGCGGCCCCCGCCCCTCCCCCACCCCCCCTCCCCCACCCCCCCCTTCCCCCCGCCCCTCCCCCACCCCCGTCCCACTTCCTGGCTTCGGGGCCCGGCGGCGGTTGTGGGGCGCTGGGGGGGGCCCTATGGGTGCTATGGGGCTGGAGGACCTCGGGTGAGTTGTGGAGCTGGGGGCTATGGGGCAGTTGTGGGGCTTGGAGCATCTATGGGGCAGTTGTGGGGCTTGGAGCATCTATGGGGCAGTTATGTGGCTCGGAGCATCTATGGGGCAGTTGTGGGGCTTGGAGCATCTATGGGGCAGTTATGTGGCTTGGAGCATCTATGGGGCAGTTGTGGGGCTCGGAGCATCTATGGGGCAGTTGTGGGGCTTGGAGCATCTATGGGGCAGTTGCTTGTGTGGCAGTTGTGGGGCTGGAGGATCTGGAGTGAGTTGTGGGGCTGAGGGCCTATGGGGCAGTTGTGGGGCTTGGAGCATCTATGGGGCAGTTGTGGGGCTCGGAGCATCTATGGGGCAGTTGCTTGTGGGGCTGGAGGATCTGGAGTGAGTTGTGGGGCCTATGGGGCAGTTGGGCATCTATGGGGCAGTTGTGGGGCTTGGAGCATCTATGGGGCAGTTGTGGGGCTCGGAGCATCTATGGGGCAGTTGTGGGGCTCGGAGCATCTATGGGGCAGTTGTGGGGCTCGGAGCATCTATGGGGCAGTTGTGGGGCTTGCAGCATCTATGGGGCAGTTGCTTGTGGGGCAGTTGTGGGGCTGGAGGATCTGGAGTGAGTTGTGGGGCTGAGGGCCTATGGGGCAGTTGGGCATCTATGGGGCACTTCTGTGGCTTGAAGCATCTATGGGGCAGTTGTGGGGCTGGGGTCTATGGGGCCTTTGGGCATCTATGGGGCAGTTATGTGGCTCGGAGCATCTCTGGGGCAGTTGTGGGGCTCGGAGCATCTATGGGGCAGTTGTGGGGCTTGCAGCATCTATGGGGCAGTTGCTTGTGTGGCAGTTGTGGGGCTGGAGGATCTGGAGTGAGTTGTGGGGCTGAGGGCCTATGGGGCAGTTGTGGGGCTTGGAGCATCTATGGGGCAGTTGTGGGGCTTGGAGCATCTATGGGGCAGTTGTGTGGCAGTTGTGGGGCTGAGGGCCTATGGGGCAGTTGTGGCGCTTGGAGCATCTATGGGGCAGTTGTGGGGCTTGGAGCATCTATGGGGCAGTTGTGTGGCAGTTGTGGGGCTGAGGGCCTATGGGGCAGTTGTGGGGCTCGGAGCATCTATGGGGCAGTTGTGGGGCTTGGAGCATCTATGGGGCAGTTGCTTGTGTGGCAGTTGTGGGGCTGAGGGCCTATGGGGCAGTTGTGGGGCTCGGAGCATCTATGGGGCAGTTGTGGGGCTTGGAACATCTATGGGGCAGTTGTGGGGCTCGGAGCATCTATGGGGCAGTTGCTTGTGGGGCAGTTGTGGGGCTGGAGGATCTGGAGTGAGTTGTGGGGCTGAGGGCCTATGGGGCAGTTGTGGGGCTGAGGGCCTATGGGGCAGTTGTGGGGCTTGGAGCATCTATGGGGCAGTTGTGGGGCTGGGGGCTATGGGGCAGTTGTGGGGCTTGGAGCATCTATGGGGCAGTTGCTTGTGTGGCAGTTGTGGGGCTTGGAACATCTATGGGGCAGTTGCTTGTGTGGCAGTTGTGGGGCTGAGGGCCTATGGGGCAGTTGTGGGGCTTGGAGCATCTATGGGGCAGTTATGTGGCTTGGAACATCTATGGGGCAGTTGTGGGGCTCGGAGCATCTATGGGGCAGTTGTGGGGCTCGGAGCATCTATGGGGCAGTTGTGGGGCTCGGAGCATCTATGGGGCAGTTGCTTGTGTGGCAGTTGTGGGGCTGAGGGCCTATGGGGCAGTTGTGGGGCTTGGAGCATCTATGGGGCAGTTGTGGGGCTTGGAGCATCTATGGGGCAGTTGCTTGTGTGGCAGTTGTGGGGCTGAGGGCCTATGGGGCAGTTGTGGGGCTTGGAGCATCTATGGGGCAGTTGTGGGGCTGGGGGCTATGGGGCAGTTGTGGGGCTCGGAACATCTATGGGGCAGTTGTGGGGCTTGGAACATCTATGGGGCAGTTGTGGGGCTTGGAGCATCTATGGGGCAGTTGTGGGACTCGGAGCATCTATGGGGCAGTTGGGCCGTTGTCTATGGGGCAGTTGTGGGGCTTGGAGCATCTATGGGGCAGTTGATTGTGTGGCAGTTGTGGGGCTGGAGGATCTGGGGTGAGTTGTGGGGCTGAGGGCCTATGGGGCAGTTGTGGGGCTTGGAGCATCTATGGGGCAGTTGTGGGGCTCGGAGCATCTATGGGGCAGTTGTGGGGCTCGGAGCATCTATGGGGCAGTTGCTTGTGTGGCAGTTGTGGGGCTGGAGGACCTGGGGTGAGTTGTGGGGCTGAGGGCCTATGGGGCAGTTGGGCATCTGTGGGGCAGTTATGTGGCTTGGAGCATCTCTGGGGCAGTTGTGGGGCTGGGGGCTATGGGGCAGTTGGACATCTATGGGGCAGTTATGTGGCTTGGAGCATCTATGGGGCAGTTGTGGGGCTCGGAGCATCTATGGGGCAGTTGTGGGGCTTGCAGCCATCTATGGGGCAGTTGCTTGTGGGGCAGTTGTGGGGCTGGAGGATCTGGAGTGAGTTGTGGGGCTGAGGGCCTATGGGGCAGTTGGGCATCTATGGGGCAGTTGTGGGGCTTGCAGCATCTATGGGGCAGTTGTGGGGCTTGCAGCATCTATGGGGCAGTCGTGGGACTTGGAGCATCTATGGGGCAGTTGCTTGTGTGGCAGTTGTGGGGCTGAGGGCCTATGCGGCAGTTGTGGGGCTCGGAGCATCTATGGGGCAGTTGTGGGGCTTGGAACATCTATGGGGCAGTTGTGGGGCTTGGAGCATCTATGGGGCAGTTGATTGTGTGGCAGTTGTGGGGCTGGGGGCTATGGGGCAGTTGTGGGGCTTGGAGCATCTATGGGGCAGTTGTGCAGCTCGGAGCATCTATGGGGCAGTTGATTGTGTGGCAGTTGTGGGGCTGGAGGATCTGGAGTGAGTTGTGGGGCTGAGGGCCTATGGGGCAGTTGTGGGGCTTGGAGCATCTATGGGGCAGTTGTGGGGCTCGGAGCATCTATGGGGCAGTTGCTTGTGGGGCAGTTGTGGGGCTGGAGGATCTGGAGTGAGTTGTGGGGCTGAGGGCCTATGGGGCAGTTGGGCATCTATGGGGCAGTTATGTGGCTTGGAGCATCTATGGGGCAGTTGTGGGGCTGGGGGTTATGGGGCAGTTGGGCATCTATGGGGCAGTTGTGGGGCTTGGAGCATCTATGGGGCAGTTGCTTGTGGGGCAGTTGTGGGGCTGGAGGATCTGGAGTGAGTTGTGGGGCTGAGGGCCTATGGGGCAGTTGGGCATCTATGGGGCAGTTATGTGGCTTGGAGCATCTATGGGGCAGTCGTGGGACTTGGAGCATCTATGGGGCAGTCATGGGACTTGGAGCATCTATGGGGCAGTTATGTGGCTCGGAGCATCTATGGGGCAGTTGTGGGACTTGGAGCATCTATGGGGCAGTTGTGGGGCTTGGAGCATCTATGGGGCAGTTGTGGGGCTCGGAGCATCTATGGGGCAGTTGTGGGGCTCAGAGCATCTATGGGGCAGTTGATTGTGTGGCAGTCGTGGGACTTGCAGCATCTATGGGGCAGTTATGTGGCTTGGAGCATCTATGGGGCAGTTGTGGGGCTTGCAGCATCTATGGGGCAGTCGTGGGACTTGGAGCATCTATGGGGCAGTTGCTTGTGGGGCAGTCGTGGGGCTTCCATGGGGGGGGGGGGGGGGAGTTATGGGTCATACTGGTGTGTACTGGTGCCGTACTGGTGCATAATGGTGCTTCAATGGGTGCTATAGGGTGCTGCAATGGGTGCTATAGGGTACTGCAATGGGTGCTATAGGGTGCTGCAATGGGTGCTATAGGGTACTGCAATGGGTGCTATAGGGTGCTGTACTGGTGATACTGGTGCTGTGCTGGGTGCTATAGGGTGCCACAATGGGTGCTATAGGGTGCTGTGCTGGGTGCTATAGGGTGCCACAATGGGTGCTATAGGGTGCCGCAATGGGTGCTATAGGGTGCCACAATGGGTGCTATAGGGTGCTGCAATGGGTGCTATAGGGTGCTGTACTGGTGATACTGGTGCTGTGCTGGGTGCTATAGGGTGCTGCAATGGGTGCTATAGGGTGCCGCAATGGGTGCTATAGGGTGCCACAATGGGTGCTATAGGGTGCCACAATGGGTGCTATAGGGTGCTGCAATGGGTGCTATAGGGTGCTGTACTGGTGATACTGGTGCTGTGCTGGGTGCTATAGGGTGCTGCAATGGGTGCTATAGGGTGCTGCAATGGGTGCTATAGGGTGCTGTACTGGTGATACTGGTGCTGTGCTGGGTGCTATAGGGTGCTGCAATGGGTGCTATAGGGTGCTGCAATGGGTGCTATAGGGTGCTGTACTGGTGATACTGGTGCTGTGCTGGGTGCTATAGGGTGCTGCAATGGGTGCTATAGGGTGTTGTACTGGTGATACTGGTGCTGCAATGGGTGCTATAGGGTGCTGCAATGGGTGCTATAGGGTGCTGTAATGGGTGCTATAGGGTGCTGCAATGGGTGCTATAGGGTGCTGTACTGGTGATACTGGTGCTGTGCTGGGTGCTATAGGGTGCTGCAATGGGTGCTATAGGGTGCCACAATGGGTGCTATAGGGTGCCACAATGGGTGCTATAGGGTGCTGCAATGGGTGCTATAGGGTGCCACAATGGGTGCTATAGGGTGCCGCAATGGGTGCTATAGGGTGCTGCAATGGGTGCTATAGGGTGCTGCAATGGGTGCTATAGGGTGCTGCAATGGGTGCTATAGGGTGCTGCAATGGGTGCTATAGGGTGCTGCAATGGGTGCTATAGGGTGTTGTACTGGTGATACTGGTGCTGCAATGGGTGCTATAGGGTGCTGTGCTGGGTGCTATAGGGTGCTGCAATGGGTGCTATAGGGTGCTGCAATGGGTGCTATAGGGTGCTGTACTGGTGATACTGGTGCTGTGCTGGGTGCTATAGGGTGCTGCAATGGGTGCTATAGGGTGCTGCAATGGGTGCTATAGGGTGCTGTAATGGGTGCTATAGGGTGTTGTACTGGTGATGCTGGTGCTGTGCTGGGTGCTATAGGGTGCTGCAATGGGTGCTATAGGGTGCCGCAATGGGTGCTATAGGGTGCCGCAATGGGTGCTATAGGGTGCCACAATGGGTGCTATAGGGTGCCGCAATGGGTGCTATAGGGTGCCGCAATGGGTGCTATAGGGTGCCGCAATGGGTGCTATAGGGTGCTGCAATGGGTGCTATAGGGTGCTGTGCCGGTGTTGTACTGGTCTGTACTGGTCTGTGCGCATCTCATACTGGTCCATACCATTCCTGTACTGGTCTATATCAGTCTGCGATGGTCTGCACTGGTCCATACTGGTGGTACTGGTCCCGTACTGGTCCATAGCACCCTGTATTGGTGATACTGGTGCTGTACTGGTCTGGTTTGGTCCCATACTGGTCCTGCACTGGTCTGTACCATTCCCATACTGGTCCGTACTGGTGCTCCCGTTCCTATACTGGTCCATACTGGTCCATACTGGTTCGTACTGGTGCTCCCGTTCCTATACCAGTCCATACTGGTCCGTATTGATGCATACTGGTCCATACTGGTGCTCCCGGTCCTATACTGGTCCTATACTGGTCCTTACTAATGCTCCCGTTCCTATACTGGTCCATACTGGTCTGTACTGGTCCATACTGGCCCGTACTGAAGCTCCCATTCCTATACTGGTGCATACTGGTCCGTACTGGTCCTTACTGGTCCATACTGGTCCGTACTGATGCTCCCGTTCCTATACTGGTGCATACCAGTCCATACTGGTCCCTACTGGTCTGTGCTGATGCTCCCATTCCTATACTGGTCCATACTGGTCCATACCGATCCATACTGGTCCGTACTGGTCCATACTGGTCCTTATGCGTCCGTACCGATCCATACCAATCCACACCGATCCATACTGGTCCATGCTGGTCCATACCAATCCTTACTGGTCTGTACCGATCCATACTGCTCCATACCGATCCATACAGGTCCATACCGATCCATACCGACCCATACTTGTCCATACTGGTCCGTACTGGTCCGTAACGATCCATACTGATCCATACTGGTCCATACTGGTCCATACCGGTCTATACTGGTCTGTACCGATCCATACCGATCCATACTTGTCCATACTGGTCCATACTGATTCATACCGATCCATACTGGTCCATACCGACCCATACTTGTCCATACCGATCCATACCGATCCATACCAATCCATACTGGTCCGTACTGGTCTGTACCGACCCATACTGGTCCATACTGGTCGATACCGATCCATACTGGTCCATACTGATCCATACTGATCCATACTTGTCCATACCAATCCATACCGATCCATACCGATCCATACTGGTCCATACCGACCCATACTGGTCCGTACCGATCCATACCGGTCCTTACCGGTCCATACCGATCCATACTGGTCCGTACCGATCCATACCGATCCATACTGGTCCATACCGATCCATACTGGTCCGTACCGATCCATACCGATCCATACTGGTCCATACCGATCCATACTGGTCCATACCGGTCCATACTGGTCCATACCAATCCATACTGGTCCGTACTGGTCCTTACTGGTCCATACCGATCCATACCGATCCATACCGATCCATACCGGTCCATACTGGTCCATACTGGTCCATACTGGTCCGTACTGGTCCATACCGATCCATACTGGTCCATACTGGTCCGTACCGATCCATACTGATCCATACTGATCCATACTGGTCCATACCGGTCCATACTGGTCCATACTGGTCCATACTGGTCCATACTGGTCCATACCGGTCCATACCGATCCATACTGATCCATACTGGTCCATACTGGTCCATACCGATCCATACCGACCCATACTGGTCCATACTGGTCGATACCGATCCATACTGATCCATACTGGTCCATACTGGTCCATACTGGTCCGTACCGATCCATACTGGTCCGCACTGGTCCGCACTGGTCCGCCCCGCCCCCTCCCCGTCCCTCCGCTCTCTCCGCCGCCTCGCGGCCTCCGTACCCCTCCCCCTCCCTCCTCCCCCTCCCCCTCCCCCCCCCGCTTCCCTCTCTCCATCCATTTCCCCTCCCCCTCCCCCCCCTCCCCTCCCCCCCCCGTTCCCGCGCCTCCGCCGCGTTTCCCGCGTTTCCCGGGGCCCGGTTCCCGCCGTTTGGGGGGGGGATGCGCGCGGCCGCCGCCCCCCTCCCCCCCCCGCCCCCCCCCCTCTGCTCGAGCTGGCCCCTGCTCGCCCCCCCCCGCCGCAGCGTCTGGTTCATCTACAGGTACGGGGGGGGAGGGGAGAGAGGGGGGCAGGGGGGACCCATAGGGACACATAGGGACCTATAGGGACACATAGGGGACCATAGACATCCCATAGGGACCCCATAGATATCCCATAGGGACCCCATAGATATCCCATAGACATCCCATAGGGACCTCATAGATATCCCATAGGGACCCCATAGGGAGCCATAGGGAACCATAGGGGACCATAGGGAGCCATAGGGACACATAGGGACCCATAGGGAATCATAGGGACCCATAGGGAATCATAGGGACCCATAGGGAACCATAGGGACCTATAGGGACACATAGGGACACATAGGGAACCATAGGGAGCCATAGGGAACCATAGGGAACCATGGGGAACCATAGGGACCCCATTGACATCCCATAGGGACTCCATAGACATCCCAAAGGGAAACCATAGACATCCCATAGGGACCCCATAGGGACCTCATAGATATCCCATAGGGACCCCATAGGGACCTCATAGATATCCCATAGGGTCCCATAGGGACCCCATAGACATCCCATAGGGAAACCATAGACATCCCATAGGGACCCCATAGGGACCTCATAGATATCCCATAGGGACCCCATAGATATCCCATAGGGACCCCATAGGGACCCATAGGGAACCATGGGGACACACAGGGACCTATAGGGAACCATAGGGACACATAGGGACACATAGGGAACCATAGACATCCCATAGACATCCCATAGGGACCCCATAGGGGCCTCATAGACATCCCCTAGACATCCCCTAGACAAACCATAGACATCCCATAGACATCCCATAGGGACCCCATAGACATCCCATAGGGACCTCATAGACATCCCATAGGGACCCCATAGACATCCCATAGACATCCCATAGGGACTCCATAGGGACTCCTAGGGACCCCATAGGCATCCCATAGGGACCCCATAGACATTCCATAGACATACCATAGGGACCCCATAGACATCCCATAGGGTCCCATAGGGACCCCATAGGGACTCCTAGGGACCTCATAGATATCCCATAGGGACCCCATAGACATCCCATAGACATCCCATAGGGACCCCATAGACATCCCATAGGGTCCCATAGGGACCCCATAGACATCCCATAGGGATCCCATAGGGACCCCATAGGGACTCCTAGGGACCTCATAGATATCCCATAGGGACCCCATAGGGACCCATCGACATCCCATAGGGACCCATAGACATCCCATAGGGACCCCATAGGGACCCCATAGGGACCCCAAAGACATCCCATAGGGACCCATAGACATCCCATAGGGACCCATAGACATCCTATAGGGACCCATAGGGACCTCATAGACATCCCATAGGGACCTCATAGATATCCCATAGGGACCCATAGACATCCCATAGGGACCCATAGACACCCCATAAACATTGCATAGACACCCCATAGACATCCCACAGACACCCTATAGACATCCCATAGACCCTTCATAGAGACCCCATGCATCCTGCATAGACCTCCCATAGATACCCTATAGACATCCCATGGACATCCCATAAGCATCCCATGGACACCCCATAGACATTCCATAGGCAACCTATAGACCCTCCATAGGCATCCTATAGAGACCCCATAGAGACCCACAGACCCCTCCATGGACATCCCATAGACATCCCCTAGATCCCCATAGACACCCTATAGACCCCCCCATAGGCACCCTATAGACCCTCCATAGCCATCCTATAGAGACCCCATAGAGACCCATAGACCCCTATGAACATTCCCATAGACACCCCATAGACACCTCCATAGACACCCTATAGACCCCCCATAGGCACCCTATAGACCCTCCATGGCCATCCTATAGAGACCCCATAGAGACCCATAGACCCCTCCATGGACATCCCATAGAGACCCTATGGACCCCCCCATAGGCACGCTATAGAACCTCCATAGGCATCCTATAGAGACCCCATAGAGACCCATAGAACCCTATGAACGTTCCCATAGACACCCCATAGACACCTCCATAGACACCCTATAGACTCCCCCATAGGCACCCTATAGAACCTCCATAGGCATCCTATAGACACCCCATAGAGACCCATAGACACGTCCATAGACACCCTATAGACCCCCAATTGGCACCCTATAGAACCTCCATAGGCATCCTATAGAGACCCCATAGAGACCCATAGGCCCCTATGGACGTTCCCATAGACACCCCCATAGGCATCCTATAGAGACCCCATAGCGACCCATAGACCCCTCCATGGACATTCCCATAGACACCCCATGGACTCCTCCATAGACACCCTATAGAGCCCCCCCATAGGCACCCTATAGAACCTCCATAGGCATCCTATAGAGACCCCATAGAGATCCATAGACCCCTATGGAAGTTCCCATAGACACCCCATAGACACCCTATAGACCCCCCCATAGGCACCCTATGGAACCTCCATAGGCATCCTATAGAGACCCATAGACCCCTATGGATGTTCCCATAGACACCCCATAGACACCCCCATAGGCACCCTATAGCCCCCCCCATAGACTCCCTATAGACCCCTCCATAGGCACCCTATAGAACCTCCATAGGCATCCTATAGAGACCCCATAGAGACCCATAGACCCCTAGACCCCTCCATAGGCACCCTATAGCCCCCCCCATAGGCACCCTATAGAACCTCCATAGGCATCCTATAGAGACCCCATAGAGACCCATAGACCCCTATGGACGTTCCCATAGACACCCCATAGACACCCTATAGACCCCCCCCATAGACTCCCTATAGACCCCCCCATAGACACATATGGGGACACAGGGGACCATAGATGGGACATGTATGGGGACACGTGTGGGACATGGGATCATGTGTAGGGACCCCTATGGGGGGGGGGGGGAAGGGGGGCCTGCATAGGGACCCATAGGGGTCCATTGTGGGGGGGGGGGGGGCAGGGGGCCCTGTGTGGCCTCCTGCCCGCTAAGACACGTATGTACACGTATGTACACGTGTGTGCGTGTGTGTCCGTGTGCGTGTGCAGGTGGCGGCAGCGGGCAGGGCACACGCGTGTGTGGGGCTGGGGGCACTCGGGGGGCACCTCTGCCCCCCCCCCCCCATCACCCCATGGGGCCGCGTGTGCTCATGTCCCATGTGTATCACCTGTGTATCCTGTGTGTATCCCATGTGTATCCCATGTGTATCCCGTGTGTATCCCCTGTGTATCCCGTGTGTATCCCATGTGTATCCCATGTGTATCCCATGTGTATCCCATGTGTATCCCGTGTGTATCCCGTGTGTATCCCATGTGTATCCCGTGTGTATCCCCTGTGTATCCCGTGTGTATCCCGTGTGTATCCCGTGTGTATCCCGTGTATATCCCATGTGTATCCCTTGTGTATCCCGTGTGTATCCCGTGTGTATCCCGTGTGTATCCCGTGTGTATCCCGTGTGTATCCCGTGTGTATCCCATGTTTATCCCGTGTGTATCCCATGTGTATCCCCTGTGTATCCCGTGTGTATCCCATGTGTATCCCATGTGTATCCCGTGTGTATCCCGTGTGTATCCCCTGTGTATCCCGTGTGTATCCCATGTGTATCCCGTGTGTATCCCATGTGTATCCCATGTGTATCCCCTGTGTATCCCATGTGTATCCCGTGTGTATCCCCTTTGTATCCCGTGTGTATCCCATGTGTATCCCGTGTGTATCCCGTGTGTATCCCGTGTGTATCCTGTGTGTATCCCCTGTGTATCCCGTGTGTATCCCGTGTGTATCCCGTGTGTATCCCATGTGGATCCCGTGTGTATCCCGTGTGTATCCCATGTGTATCCCGTGTGTATCCCCTGTGTATCCCGTGTGTATCCCGTGTGTATCCCGTGTGTATCCCCTGTGTATCCCATGTGTATCCCCTGTGTATCCCATGTGTATCCCGTGTGTATCCCCTTTGTATGCCGTGTGTATCCCATGTGTATCCCGTGTGTATCCCATGTGTATCCCATGTGTATCCCATGTGTATCCCGTGTGTATCCCGTGTCTATCCCTTGTGTATCCCATGTGTATCCCTTGTGTATCCCATGTATATCCCGTGTATCCCGTGTGTATCCCGTGTGTATCCCGTGTGTATCCCGTGTGTATCCCATGTGTATCCCGTGTGTATCCCGTGTGTATCCCGTGTGTATCCCGTGTGTATCCCATGTGTATCCCGTGTGTATCCCATGTGTATCCCGTGTGTATCCCGTGTGTATCCCCTGTGTATCCCGTGTGTATCCCATGTGTATCCCGTGTGTATCCCATGTGTATCCCGTGTGTATCCCGTGTGTATCCCGTGTGTATCCCGTGTGTATCCCGTGTGTATCCCGTGTGTATCCCATGTGTATCCCTTGTGTATCCCCTGTGTATCCCCTGTGTATCCCATGTGTATCCCGTGTGTATCCCGTGTGTATCCCGTGTGTATCCCCTGTGTATCCCATGTGTGTCCCATGTGTATCCCGTGTGTATCCCCTGTGTATCCCGTGTGTATCCCCTGTGTATCCCGTGTGTATCCCATGTGTATCCCTGTGTATCCCCTGTGTATCCCCTGTGTATCCCCTGTGTATCCCATGTGTATCCCATGTGTATCCCGTGTGTATCCCGTGTGTATCCCGTTTGTATCCCATGTGTGTCCCGTGTGTATCCCGTGTGTATCCCGTGTGTATCCCGTGTGTATCCCTTGTGTATCCCGTGTGTATCCCCTGTGTATCCCGTGTGTATCCCGTGTGTATCCCGTGTGTATCCCCTGTGTATCCCGTGTGTATCCCATGTGTATCCCGTGTGTATCCCCTGTGTATCCCATGTGTATCCCGTGTGTATCCCGTGTGTATCCCCTGTGTATCCCCTGTGTATCCCCTGTGTATCCCGTGTGTATCCCGTGTGTATCCCGTGTGTATCCCGTGTGTATCCCCTGTGTATCCCGTGTGTATCCCATGTGTATCCCCTGTGTATCCCCTGTGTATCCCGTGTGTATCCCCTGTGTATCCCGTGTGTATCCCCTGTGTATCCCGTGTGTATCCCGTGTGTATCCCATGTGGATCCCGTGTCCCAGTGATTACATCATCAAGGAGAAGACCGTTCTGCTCCAGAAGAAGGACAACGAAGGCTTCGGCTTTGTCCTGCGTGGGGCCAAGGGTGAGCAGGTGGGTGGATCGATGGTGTATCCCTTGTGTATCCCCTTTGTATTCCCTGTGTATCCCATGTGTATCCTGTGTGTATCCTGTGTGTATCCCATGTGTATCCCTTGTGTATCCCGTGTGTATCCCGTGTGTGTCCTGTGTGTATCCCCTGTGTATCCCGTGTGGATCCCATGTGTATCCCATGTGTATCCCGTGTGTATCCCGTGTGTATCCCATGTGGATCCCGTGTCCCAGTGATTACATCATCAAGGAGAAGACCGTTCTGCTCCAGAAGAAGGACAACGAAGGCTTCGGCTTTGTCCTGCGTGGGGCCAAGGGTGAGCAGGGGGGGCGATGGGGGTCTCTATGGGGGTCCATTGGGGGTCTAGGGGGGTCCTTAGGGGGGTCTATGGGGTCTTAGGGGGGTCTATGGTGGTCCTAGGGGGGTCTATGGGGGTCTATTGGGGGTCTATGGGGTCCATTGGGGGTCTAGGGGGGTCTATGGGGTCCGTTGGGGGTCTATGGGGTCCATTGGGGGTCCAGAGGGGGTCTATGGGGGTCCTAGGGGGGTCTATGGGGTCCATTGGGGGTCTATGGGGGTCCTAAGAGGGATCTAGGGGGGTCCAGAGGGGGTCTATGGGGGTCCTAGGGGGGTCTATGGGGTCCATTGAGGGTCTATGGGGGTCCTGGGGGGGTCTATGGGGGTCCGGGGGGCGTCTATGCGGGTCCATTGGGGGGTACATGGGGGTGCTGGGGGGGGTCTATGGGGGTCCAGAGGGGGTCTATGGGGGTCCTAGGGGGGTCTATGTGGGTCAAAGGGGGTCTATGGGGTCTACTGGGGGTCTATGGTGGTCCTAGGGGGGTCTATGTGGGTCCTAGGGGGGTCTATGGGGTCTATTGGGGGTCTATGGGGTGTCTATAGGGTGTCACTATGGGGGGGTCTATTGGGGGTCTATGGTGGTCCTAGGGGGGTCTATGGGGTTGCTGGGGGGGTTATGGGGGTCCTGAGGGTCTCTATGGGGGTCCAGGGGCATCTGGGTCAGATGAAGGAGATGGGGGTGAGGGTGAGGATGAGGATGATAGGGATGAAGGGGATGGGATGATGATGATGAGGATGGGGATGAAGGGTATGGGATAATGATGATGATGAGGATGGGGATGAAGGGCATGGGATAATGATGATGATGGGGATGAGGATGGGGATGAAGGGCATGGGATAATGATGAGGATGAGGATGGGGATGAGGATGGGGATGAAGGGCATGGGATGATGATGAGGATGGGGATGAAGGGCATGGGATAATGATGATGATGGGGATGAGGATGGGGATGAAGGGCATGGGATGATGATGATGGGGATGAAGGGCATGGGATTATGATGATGATGGGGATGAGGGATGAAGGGCATGGGATGATGATGAAGATGGGGATGAGGATGGGGATGAAGGGCATGGGATGATGATGATGAGGATGAAGGGCATGGGATGATGATGAGGATGGGGATGAAGGGCATGGGATAATGATGAGGATGAGGATGGGGATGAGGATGGGGATGAAGGGCATGGGATGATGATGATGACGATGATGGGGATGAAGGGCATGGGATGATGATGATGAGGATGATGGGGATGAAGGGCATGGGATGATGATGATGAGGATGATGGGGATGAAGGGCATGGGATGATGATGATGAAGGAGGGGGGTACAAAAGGGCTGCTTGGAGTGAATGAGGATCAGGGGGATGGGAGGAAGGGGATGATGATGATGAAGGGGGGATGAAGAGGATGACGGGGATGACGATGATGCCAAAGGGGGGTGAAGGGCAGATGAGGATGATGATGGGGATGGGGATGGGGATGAGGATGAAGATGCTGATTTGGATGGGGATGATGATGGGGATGGGGATGAAGATGATGGGGATGAGGATGATGATGGGGATGGGGAAGATGATGGGGAAGATGATGGGGATGAGGATGAGGATGATGATGGGGATGATGGGGATGAGGATGGAGATGGGAATGAAGATGATGGGGATGGGGATGAGGATGATGGGGATGGGGATAGAGATGAAGATGTTGGGGATGAGGATGATGGGGATGAGGATGAGGATGATGATGGGGATGGGGATGAGGATGGGCATGAGGATGAGGATGATGATGGGGATGATGCTGATGGGGATGAAGATGAGGGGGATGGGGATGCTGCTGATGGGGGTGGGGCTGGGGATGAGGATGATGATGTGGATGGGGATGCTGATGGGGATGGGGATGAGGATGATGGGGATGGGGATGAGGATGAGGATGGGTGTGGGGATGGGGATGAAGATGATGGGGATGATGATGGGGATGGGGATGAAGATGATGGGGATGGGGCTGGGGATGAGGATGATGATGGGGATGGGGATGATGCTGATGGGGATGAAGATGATGGGGATGATGATGGGGATGGGGATGAATGATGATGGGGATGGGGATGAATGATGATGATGGGGATGGGGCTGGGGATGATGGGGATGAGGATGATGGGGATGGGGGTGATGGGGATGGGGATGAGATGATGGGGATGGGGGTGATGGGGATGATGCTGATGGGGATGATGATGATGGGGATGATGGGGATGGGGATGGGGATGGGGATGAGGATGATGATGGGGATGGGGATGAAGATGATGGGGATGAGGATGATGAGGATGATGATGGGGATGGGGATGAAGATGATGGGGATGGGGCTGGGGATGAGGATGATGATGGGGATGGGGATGAAGATGATGGGGATGGGGATGAAGATGATGGGGATGCGGCTGGGGATGAGGATGATGATGGGGATGGGGGTGATGGGGATGGGGATGAGGATGAGGATGATGATGGGGATGGGGGTGATGGGGATGGGGATGGGGATGAGGATGATGATGGGGATGGGGGTGATGGGGATGAGGATGAGGATGATGATGGGGATGGGGGTGATGGGGATGCTGAAGGGGTGTCAGGGGGGTGCCGGGGAGGGGGGGGGGGGCGGCCGCAGCCGTGACCCCCCCCGCAGCGCAGACGCCCATCGAGGAGTTCACCCCGACGCCGGCGTTCCCGGCGCTGCAGTACCTGGAGTCCGTGGATGAGGGCGGCGTGGCCTGGAGAGCCGGGCTGCGCATGGGGGACTTCCTCATCGAGGTCAGCACCCGCGGCGCCGCAGCACCCATTGCATCCATGGCACCCAGGGCAGCCATGGCACCCAGGGCAGCCATGGTACCCACAGCACCCAGGGCAGCCATTGCACCCATGGCATCCATTGCATCCATGGCACCCAGGGCATCCATGGTACCCACAGCACCCATGGCATCCATTGTATCCATGGCACCCAGGGCATCCATGGCATCCATTGCATCCATGGCATCCATTGCATCCATGGCACCCATGGCACCCAGGGCACCCATTGCACCCATTGCATCCATGGCATCCATTGCATCCATGGCATCCATTGCATCCATGGCACCCATGGCACCCAGGGCAGCCATTGCACCCATTGCATCCATGGCATCCATGGCACCCATGGCATCCATTGCAGTCATGGCATCCATTGCACCCATGGCATCCATGGCACCCATGGCATCCATGGCACCCAGGGCATCCATGGCACCCACAGCACCCAGGGCAGCCATTGTATCCATGGCACCCATTGCACCCATGGCACCCATGGCATCCATGGCACCCATGGCATCCATTGCACCCATGGTACCCATTGCACCCATGGCATCCATTGTATCCATGGCACCCATGGCATCCATTGTATCCATGGCACCCATGGTACCCATTGCACCCATGGCATCCATTGTATCCATGGCACCCATGGTACCCATTGCATCCATGACATCCATTGTATCCATGGTGCCCATTGCACCCATGGCATCCATTGTATCCATGGCACCCATGGCATCCATGGCACCCATTGTATCCATGGCACCCATGGCACCCATTGCACCCATGGCATCCATTGCATCCATTGCACCCATGGCACCCATTGCATCCATGGCATCCATTGCAGCCATTGCATCCATTGCACCCATGGCACCCATGGCATCCATTGCATCCATGGCACCCATGGCACCCATGGCATCCATGCCACCCATGGCATCCATTGCACCCATGGCTTCCATGGCATCCATTGTATCCATTGCACCCATGGCATCCATGGCACCCATTGTATCCATGGCACCCATGGTACCCATTGCACCCATGGCATCCATTGTATCCATGGCATCCATGGCACCCATTGTATCCATGGCACCCATGGTACCCATTGCACCCATGGCATCCATTGTATCCATGGCACCCATGGTACCCATTGCATCCATGACATCCATTGTATCCATGGCACCCATGGTACCCATTGCATCCATGGCATCCATTGTATCCATGGCATCCATTGTATCCATGGCACCCATGGCATCCATTGTATCTATGGCACCCATGGCACCCATGGTACCCATTGCACCCATGGCATCCATTGTATCCATGGCACCCATGGTACCCATTGCATCCATGACATCCATTGTATCCATGGCATCCATTGTATCCATGGCACCCATGGCATCCATTGTATCTATGGCACCCATGGCACCCATGGTACCCATTGCACCCATGGCATCCATTGTATCCATGGCACCCGTGGTACCCATTGCACCCATGGCATCCATTGTATCCATGGCACCCATGGTACCCATTGCATCCATGACATCCATTGCAGCCATTGCACCAATGGCACCCATGGCATCCATGGCACCCATTGCATCCATGGCATCCATAGCACCCATTGCATCCATGGCAACCATTGCATCCATGGCACCCACAGCAGCCATGGCACCCATGGCATCTATTGTATCCATGGCATCCATTGCACCCATGGCACCCAGGGCATCCATTGCAGTCATGGCATCCATGGCATCCATTGTATCCATGGCACCCATTGCAGCCATTGCAGCCATGGCACCCACAGCAGCCATGGCACCCATGGCACCCATTGCACCCATGGCACCCATGGCATCCATGGCATCCATCGCATCATGTGTCATAGCGTGTCATTGCGTGTCATGTGTTGTAGCGTGTCGTCATGTGTTGTAGCGTGTGGTAGCGTGTCATCATGTGTCATAGCATGGTATCGTGTGTTGTAGCGTGTCATTGCGTCATTGCATGTCACCGTGTCGTCGCGTGTCATCATGTCATTTCATGTCATCATGTGTCATCGCGTGTTGTTGCGTGTCGTCGCATGTTGCGTGTGACGCAGGTTTCGTGTCATTGCATGTCATGTCATTGCATGTCATCGTGTCATTGCGTGTCATCATGTGTCGTGTTTCGTTGCGTGTCATTGCATGTCGTCGTGTGTCGTCGCGTGTCATTGCATGTCCTCGTGTCATCACGTCATCGCGTGTCATTTTGTGTCATCGCGTGTCGTCACATGTCGTGTGTCGTCGCGTGTCATTGCATGTCATCGTGTCGTCGCGTGTCATCACGTGTCGTCGCGTGTCATCGCGTGTCATTGCGTGTCATCGCGTGTTGTCGCGTGTCATCACGTGTCGTCGCGTGTCATTGCGTGTTTTCGCGTGTCATCACGTGTCGCGTGTCATTGCGTGTCATCGCGTGTTGTCGCGTGTCATCACGTGTCGTCGCGTGTCATTGCGTGTCATCGCGTGTTGTCGCGTGCCATCACGTGTCGTCGCGTGTCATTGCGTGTCATCGCGTGTTGTAGCGTGTCATCATGTGTCATCGCGTGTCATTGCGTGTCATCGCGTGTGACGCGGGTGTCGCGCGCAGGTGAACGGGCAGAACGTGGTCAAGGTCGGGCACCGCCAGGTCGTGTCCATGATCCGGCAGGGCGGGAACAGCCTCGTGCTCAAGGTTGTCATGGTGACGCGGCACCCGGAGCCCGAGGGGCCCCGGCGCAGGGGTGAGGGGCAACGGGGGGCAATGGGGGGTCAATGGGGTGATGGGAATGTCATTGGGTTCATGAATGGAGTCATCTGGAGTCAATGGGGGGGTCAATGGGGTGATGGGGGGGTCAATGGGGTGATGGGGGGTCAATGGGGGTCATCAGGAGTCAATGGGGGGTCAATGGGGTGATGGGGGAGTCATTGGGATTCAATGGGGGGTCAATGGGGTGATGGGGGATTCATCGGGAGTCAATGGGGGATCAATGGGGTGATGGGAATGTCATTGGGTTCATGAATGGAGTCATCTGGGGTCAATGGGGGGGGTCAATGGGGTGATGGGTGGTCAATGGGGGTCATCAGGAGTCAATGGGGAGTCAATGGGGTGATGGGGGAGTCATCGGGAGTGAATGGGGAGTCAATGGGGTGATGGGAGAGTCATTGGGATTCAATGGGGGGTCAATGGGGTGATGGGGGTCAATGGGGGTCAATGGGGTGATGGGAATGTCATTGGGTTCATGAATGGGGTTATCGGGAGTCAATGGGGTGATGGGGGGTCAATGGGGGTCATTGGGAGTCAGGGGGTCAATGGGGTGATGGGAATGTCATTGGGTTCATGAATGGAGTCATCTGGGGTCAATGGGGGGGTCAATGGGGTGATGGGGGGTCAATGGGGTGATGGGGGGTCAATGGGGGTCATCAGGAGTCAATGGGGTGATGGGAATGTCATTGGGTTCATGAATGGAGTCATCTGGAGTCAATGGGGGGGTCAATGGGACAATGCAGGGGGACAATGGGGGTCATTTGGTGTCAATGGGTCAATAGGGTGATGGGGGGGAATTGGGGGCCATGTGAGGTGTCATGGGGGGGTCATTGGCCATGAATAGGGCTCATCTGGTGTCAATGGGGTCAGGGGTGTCTATGGGATGATGAGGGGGTCAGTGGGGGTCAGACAGGTCATGGGGGTACGTAAGAATAGGGGGGTCATAGGGATGTCATTGGGGTCATGACTGGGGAGCATTGGGGTCATGAATGGGGCTCATTGGGTCATGAATGGGGCTCATTGGGTCATGAATGGGCAGAATTGGGGTCATGAATGGGGCTCATTGGGTCATGAATGGAGCTCATTGGGTCATGAATGGGCGGAATTGGGGTCATGAATGGGGCTCATTGGGTCATGAATGGGGGGCATTGGGTCATGAATGGGGCTCATTGGGTCATGAATGGGGCTCATTGGGTCATGAATGGGCGGAATTGGGGTCATGAATGGGGCTCATTGGGTCATGAATGGGGCTCATTGGGTCATGAATGGGCGGCATTGGGCTCATGAATGGGGGGCATTGGGGTCATGAATGGGGGCATTGGGGTCATGAATGGGGCTCATGAATGGGGCTCATTGGGTCATGAATGGGGCTCATGAATGGGGCTCATTGGGTCATGAATGGAGCTCATTGGGTCATGCATGGGCAGCATTGGGGTCATGAATGGGGCTCATTCGGTCATGAATGGGGGGTTCATTGGGTCATGAATGGGGGTCATTGGGTCATGAATGGGGCTCATTGGGTTCATGAATGGGGGCATTGGGTCATGAATGGGGGTCATGAATGGGGCTCATTGGGTCATGACTGGGGCTCATTGGGCTCATGAATGGGGGTCATTGGCTCATGAATGGAGCTCATTGGGTCATGAATGGGGGTCATTGGGTCATGAATGGGGTTCATTGGGCTCATGAATGGGGCTCATTGGGCTCATGAATGGGGCTCATTGGGTCATGAATGGGGCTCATTGGGTCATGAATGGGGCTCATTGGGTCATGAATGGGGGGCATTGGGTCATGAATGGGGCTCATTGGGTCATGAATGGGGCTCATTGGGTCATGAATGGGGTTCATTGGGTCATGAATGGGGCTCATTGGGTCATGAATGGAGCTCATTGGGTCATGAATGGGGCTCATTGGGTCATGAATGGGGTTCATTTGGCTCATGAATGGGGGTCATTGGGCTCATGAATGGGGCTCATTGGGTCATGAATGGGGCTCATTGGGTCATGAATGGGGGGCATTGGGTCATGAATGGGCAGCATTGGGGTCATGAATGGGGCTCATTGGGCTCATGAATGGGGCTCATTGGGTCATGAATGGGGGGCATTGGGTCATGAATGGGGGGCATTGGGTCATGAATGGGGGGGTCATGAATGGGGCTCATTGGGTCATCATTTGGCTCATGAATGGGGCTCATTGGGCTCATGAATGGGGCTCATTGGGTCATGAATGGGGCTCATTAGGCTCATGAATGGGGGCATTGGGTCATGAATGGAGCTCATTGGCTCATGAATGGGGCTCATTGGGTCATGAATGGAGCTCATTGGGCTCATGAATGGGGCTCATTGGGTCATGAATGGGGCTCATTGGGTCATGAATGGGGCTCATTGGGTCATGAATGGAGCTCATTGGGTCATGAATGGGGCTCATTGGGTCATGAATGGAGCTCATTGGGTCATGAATGGGGCTCATTGGGCTCATGAATGGAGCTCATTGGGTCATGAATGGGGCTCATTGGGCTCATGAATGGAGCTCATAGGGCTCATGAATGGGGCCATGGGGGGTGTCACCTGTGTCTATGTATTGGGGAGGGGGGGGGCCCTAAGGGGGGGTCCCTGACTCCCCTCTCCCCCCCCCCCTCTCCCCGCCCCCCCCCGCAGCTGCCCCCCCCCAGCCTCGGCGCCTCCCGGCCCCGGCCATTTCCCTGCGCTCCAAATCCATGACCTCGGAGCTGGAGGAGATGGGTGAGGGGGGGGGGATGGGGGGGTTGGGGGGGGGATGGGGGGGTGGGGGGCATTGGGGGTGGGGGGAGGGTCCTGAGGGAGTCTCTGAAGGGGGTGGGAGGGGGCTATGGAAGGGTTTGGGGGGTCTATGGGGGGTGCTTGGGGGGGTCAATGGGAGTCCTGGGGGGGGGGTTGGGGGGGCAGGGGCTGTATGGGGGGGGTCTATGGGGGGTGCTTGTGGGGGGGGCATTGGGAGTCCTGGGGGTGGGGGGGGGGCTGTAGGGGGGGGTTTGGGGGGTCTATGGGGGGTGCTTGTGGTGATCAATGGGAGTCCTGGGGGGGCAGGGGGTGTCTATGGGGGGGGGGGGGGTGCCTGGGTATTGGGGTCCCTTAAAGCCCCTTGTGGGTGGGGGTGTTCAGTGATGGGGGGGGGGATTTCTGACCTTTAACCTTTAACCTCTAACCTTCCCCCCCCTTCCCCTTGCAGTGGAGAAAGGTGAGTGTGGGGGGCCCCTCCCCCCTTTGGGTTCCCTTTGACCCCCCCCCATGACCCCACTTTAACCCCCCCCAACCCCATTGACCCCAATGTGAGCCCCATTGATCCCCATTGACCCCCCCCCCCAGTGCCCCCCCGTAACCGTTCTCGTGTCTCCCCAGTCTCCCCATGGAAGAAGCGCACTGGTGAGTGCATCAAACACGCATGGAACACGCCTTGAACACGCATTAAACATGCATTGAACATGCATCGAACACGCATTGAACATGCATCAACACGCCTTGAACATGCATCGAACATGCATTGAACACACATCAAACATGCATTGAACACGCATCAAACATGAACACACATCAAACATGCATTAAACACACATCAAATACGCATTGAACACACATGGAACATGCATTGAACATGTATCGAACACGCATTGAACACGCGTCAAACATGCATTGAACACACATCAAACATGCCTCGAACACACATGGAACATGCATTGAACATGCATCAAACATGCATTGAACACACATCAAACATGCATTGAACACACATCAAATACACCTCGAACATGCATTGAACACGCATCAAACATGCATCAACACGCATTGAACATATATCGAACACACCTCAAATGCACACTGAACGTGCATTGAATGTGCCTTGCACACGCATTGAACACACCTTGAACACACATCAAACATGCCTTGAACACACATCGAACATGCCTTGAACACACATCATGCATTGAACATGCCTCAAACACGCACCAAACAAGCCTTGAACACGCATCAAACATGCCTCAAACACGCCTTGAATATGCATCAAACACGCATTGAAGATGCATCGAACGCACATCAAACATGCCTCAAACACGCATCAAACATGCATGAAACACGCATCAACACGCTTTGAACATGCATCGACTACACCTCACACACTGAACATGCATTGAATGTGCCTTGAACGCGTGTCAAACACACTTCGAACATGCATCAAACACGCCTTGAACATGCATTGAACACATATGAGACACACCTCAAGCATGCATTGAACACGCATCAAACACGCATAGAACACACCTCAAATACGCATCGAACCCGCATCAAACACACCTCAAACATGCATCGAACACGCCTCGAACACACCTCAAACATGCATTGAACACGCATCAAACACGCCTCGAGCACACCTCAAACATGCATCGAACACGCCTTGAACACACCTCAAACATGCATTGAACACGCCTCAAACACACCTCAAACATGCATTGAACACGCCTTGAACACACCTCAAACATGCATTGAACACGCCTCGAACACACCTTGAACACAACTCAAACATGCATTGAACACACCTCAAACATGCATTGAACACGCCTCGAACACACCTCAAACATGCATTGAACACACCTCAAACATGCATTGAACACGCCTCGAACATGCATTGAACACGCATAGAACACACCTCAAACATGCATTGAACACGCCTTGAACACACCTCAAACATGCATTGAACATGCCTCGAACACACCTCAAACATGCATTGAACACGCCTCGAACACACCTCAAACATGCATTGAACACACCTCAAACACACCTCAAACATGCATTGAACACGCCTTGAACACACCTCAAACATGCATTGAACATGCCTCGAACACGCCTCGAACACACCTCAAACATGCATTGAACACGCCTTGAACACACCTCAAACATGCATTGAACACGCATCAAACATGCCTCGAACACACCTCAAACATGCCTCGAACACGCCTTGCACACACCTCAAACATGCATTAAACACACATCAAACACGCCTCGAACACACCTCAAACATGCATTGAACACGCATCAAACACGCCTTGAACACACCTCAAACATGCATTGAACACGCCTCGAACACACCTCAAACATGCATCGAACACGCCTAGAACACACCTCAAACATGCATTGAACATGCCTCGAACACACCTCAAACATGCATTGAACACGCCTCGAACACACCTCAAACATGCATCGAACACGCCTCGAACACACCTCAAACATGCATCGAACACGCCTCGAACACACCTCAAACATGCATTGAACACGCCTCGAACACACCTCAAACATGCATCGAACACGCCTCGAACACACCTCAAACATGCATCGAACACGCCTCGAACACACCTCAAACATGCATCGAACACGCCTCGAACACACCTCAAACATGCATCGAACACGCCTCGAACACACCTCAAACATGCATTGAACACGCCTCGAACACACCTCAAACATGCATCGAACACACCTCAAACATGCATCGAACACACCTTGAACACACCTCAAACATGCATCGAACACGCCTCGAACACACCTCAAACATGCATCGAACATGCCTCGAACACACCTCAAACATGCATTGAACACACCTCAAACATGCATTGAACACGCCTCGAACACACCTCAAACATGCATCGAACACGCCTCAAACATGCATCGAACACGCCTCGCACATGTGTTGCACACGCACTGCACACATGGCACACGCATCGCCCTTCGCAAGCTCGCGTGGGTCTTGCGTGCCCATTGCACCCCATGGGCACCCCTCTCTGCCAGCACCCATCAATCACCCCCAGCACCCATGGGACACCCACCCCCCCCCCAGCACCCATCGCTCCAGCACCCATTAGGACTCCCCTAGCACCCATCACCCCTGGCACCCATCAGGTCACCCATAGGACCACCGCCCCCCCCCCAGCACCCATACCCCCACCCATGGGTGCCCCTCTCTCTCTCCCCAGAGTACGACGCCTCGGTGGCCACGGAGAAGAAGAGGACAGTCTATCAGATGGCGCTCAGTAAGGGGGTGCTATGGGGGGGCCCATGGGTGGGGGGGTCTATGGGTGGGGGGGGTCTATGGGTGGGAGACCCTAAGCCCCCCCCCATGGGGGTGCTGCTGGGTGCTGGTGTGGATTGGGGTCTATGGGGCTGCATTGGGGTGCATTGGGGTCTATGGGTGTCCATGGGGTGCATTGGTGTCTATGGGTGTCCATGGGGTGCATTGGGGTACATTGGTGTCTATGGGTGTCCATGGGGTACATTGGGGTACATTGGTGTCTGTGGGTGTCCATGGGGTACATTGGGGTGCATTGGTGTCTGTGGGTGTCCATGGGGTGCATTGGGGTGCATTGGTGTCTGTGGGTGTCCATGGGGTACATTGGGGTGCATTGGTGTCTATGGGTGTCCATGGGGTGCATTGGTGTCCATGGGGTACATTGGGGTGCATTGGTGTCTATGGGTGTCCATGGGGTGCATTGGTGTCTGTGGGTGTCCATGGGGTACATTGGTGTCTATGGGTGTCCATGGGGTACATTGGGGTACATTGGTGTCTATGGGTGTCCATGGGGTACATTGGGGTGCATTGGTGTCTATGGGTGTCTATAGGGTACATTGGGGTGCATTGGTGTCCATGGGGTACATTGGGGTGCATTGGTGTCTATGGGTGTCCATGGGGTGCATTGGTTTCTATGGGTGTCCATGGGGTACATTGGGGTGCATTGGTGTCTATGGGTGTCCATGGGGTACATTGGGGTGCATTGGTGTCTATGGGTGTCCATGGGGTACATTGGGGTACATTGGTGTCTATGGGTGTCCATGGGGTACATTGGGTTGCATTGGTGTCTATGGGTGTCCATGGGGTACATTGGGGTACATTGGTGTCTATGGGTGTCTATAGGGTACATTGGGGTGCATTGGTGTCTATGGGTGTCCATGGGGTACATTGGGGTACATTGGTGTCTATGGGTGTCCATGGGGTACATTGGGGTGCATTGGTGTCTATGGGTGTCCATGGGGTACATTGGGGTGCATTGGTGTCTGTGGGTGTCCATGGGGTACATTGGGGTACATTGGTGTCTATGGGTGTCTATAGGGTACATTGGGGTACATTGGTGTCTGTGGGTGTCCATGGGGTACATTGGGGTACATTGGTGTCTGTGGGTGTCCATGGGGTACATTGGGGTGCATTGGTGTCTATGGGTGTCCATGGGGTAAATTGGGGTGCATTGGTGTCTATGGGTGTCCATGGGGTACATTGGGGTACATTGGTGTCTATGGGTGTCTATAGGGTACATGGGGTTGGGGTCCCTATGGGTCATGGGTCTGGGTCCCTGTGGGTCTCTATGGGGTTCATTGGGGTACATTGCGGGTCTCTATGGGGTACACTGGTATCTATGGGTCCCTGTGGGTCTCTATGGGTCTCTATGGGTCCCTATGGGTGCTGACATTGGGGTGTCCCCCCCCCTCCCCCCAGACAAGCTGGACGAGATCCTGGCCGCGGCCCAGCAGAGCATCAGCGTGGGGGAGGGGCCGGGGGCGCCCCTCCCCCCCCTGGGCAAGGCCCGGCCCAAGGGCTTCTATGGGGCTGAGGTGGGGGGCGGCCGATGGGGGGGTCCCTATGGGGGGGGCCCCAATACCTGGGTCCATTGGGGGGGGGGCTCAATATGGGAGGTACCTGGGGTGGGGGGGGGGGTCCCCAATGTGGGGGTCCCTTGGGGGGGGTCTCCAATATGTGGGTGCTATGGGGGGTCCCCAATGTGGGTCCCTATGGGGGGGTCTCCAATATGTGGGTGCTATGGGGGGGTCCCCAATGGGGGTGCCTATGGGGGGCTCCCAATGTGGGTCCCTGGGGGGGTGTGTGTGTGGGTCCCTATGGGTGGGTCCCCAATGTGGTGTGCCTTATGGGGGTGGGTGAGCCCAATGTGGGTCCCTATGGGGGCCTTATGGGGTGTCCCCAATGTGGTTCCCTATGTGGGGGGGTCCCCATGAGGGGTCCCCAATGTGGGTCCCTATGGACGGTTCTTATGGGGTGTCCCCAGTGTGGGTCCCTATGGGGGGGGGTCCCCAATGTGGTTCCCTATGGGGGGTTGTCCCCAGTGTGGGTCCCTATGGGGGGGGGTCCCCAATGTGGTTCCCTATGGGGGGGGGTCCCCAATGTGGGTCCCTATGGGGGGGATCCCCTATGGGGGGGTTCCCAATGTGGTTCCCTATGGGGGGGGTCCCCAATGTGGTTCCCTATGGGAGGGGGTCCCCAATGTGGGTCCTTATGGGGGGGGGGGCCCCCAATGTGGGGTTCCCAATGTGGGTCCTGATGGGGGGGTGTCCCCAGTGTGGTTCCCTATGGGGGGGTGTCCCCAATGTGGGTCCTTATGGGGGGGGGTCCCAATGTGGGTCCCTATGGGGGATTCTGGGGGGGGTCCCAATGTGGGTCCCTATGGGGGGGGGTCCCCAATGTGGGTCCCTATGGGGGGTTCTTATGGGGTCCCCAATGTGGGTCCCTATGGGAGGGGGTCCCCAATGTGGGTCCCTATGGGGGGGTCCCCAGTGTGGGGTCCCCATGAGGGGTCCCCAGTGTGGGTCCCTATGGGAGGCTCTTACGGGGTGTCCCCAGTGTGGGTCCCTATGGGGGGGGGTCCTTATGGGGGGGGGTCCCCAATGTGGGTCCCTATGGGGGGGGTCCCCAATGTGGGGTTCCCAATGTGGGTCCCTATGGGGGGTCCCCAATGTGGTTCCCTATGGGGGGGATCCCCAATGTGGGTCCCTATGGGGGGGAGTCCCCAATGTGATTCCCTATGGGGGGGTCCCCAATGTGGGTCCCTATGGACGGTTCTTATGGGGTGTCCCCAGTGTGGGTCCCTATGGGGGGGATCCCCTATGGGGGGGTCCCCAATGTGAGTCCCTATTGGGGGGGGGTTCCCAATGTGGGTCCCTATTGGGGGGGGGTCCCAATGTGGGTCCCTATGGGGGGGATCCCCTATGGGGGGGTCCCTATGGGGGGGTCCCCAATGTGGGTCCCTATGGGGGGGGGTCCCAATGTGGATCCCTATGGGGGGGTCCCCAATGTGGGGTTCCCAATGTGGGTCCCTATGGGGGGGTCCCCAATGTGGGTCCCTATGGGGGCATCTGACTGGGGGGTCCCACGGGGGGGGTCCCCAATGTGGGTCCCTATGGGGGATCCCCAATCTGTGCCCCCCTCCCCCCCCAGGCCACCTTCGATGCCCCCCGCCTGCCCCCGGGGGGGTTCGACCGCGGGTTCCTGCCGCCCCCCCCCCACGGGCTCGTCCTGCGACAGAAATCCATAGGTGGGTGCTGGGGGGGCACCCATGGGTGCTGGGGGCGGGGCTGTGGGTTCCTATGGGTGCTGGGGTCCTTATGAGTGCTGGGGGGGCACCCATGGGTGCTGGGGGCGGGGCTGTGGGTGCTGGGGGTCCCTATGGGTGCTGAGGGTCCCTATGGGTGCTGGGGGGGGCCCTATGGGTGCTGAGGGTTCCTATGGGTGCTGGGGGGTCCCTATGGGTGCTGAGGGTTCCTATGGGTGCTGGGGGGTCCTATGGGTGCTGGGGTCCCAATGGGTGCTGGGGAGGTCCCTGTGGGTGCTGAGGCCCCTATGGGTGCTGAGGGTTCCTATGGGTGCTGAGGGTCCCTATGGGTGCTGGGGGTTCCTATGGGTGCTGGGGAGGTCCCTATGGGTGCTGGGGGCGGGGCTGTGGGTGCTGAGGGTCCCTATGGGTGCTGGGAGGTCCCTATGGGTGCTGGGGGAGAGGCTGTGGGTGCTGAGGGTTCCTATGGGTGCTGAGGTCCCTATGGGTGCTGAGGGTCCCTATGGGTGCTGGGGGGATTCCTATGGGTGCTGGGGGTGTCCCTATGGGTGCAGGGGTCCCTATGGGTGCTGGGGGGTCCCTATGGGTGCTGAGGAGGTCCCTATGGGTGCTGGGGAGGTCCCTATGGATGCTGAGGGTCCCTATGGGTGCTGGGGGGGTCCCTATGGGTGCTGGGGGGTCCCTATGGGTGCTGGGGGGATCCCTATGGGTGCTGGGGGGGTCCCTATGGGTGCTGGGGTCCCTATGGGTGCTGAGGGTCCCTATGGGTGCTGGGAGGGGTCCCTATCGGTGCTAGGGGGAGGCCCTATGGGGATGAGTAATGGGGTCCCTATGGGGTGAGGTTCCTGTTATGGGTCCCTATGGGTGCTGGGGTTCCCTATAGATGGGGGGCGGGGGGGTCCCCTATGCCTTCTCTGTGCCAGTTGTGGGCTCTCTATAGCTTCCATCTATGGGGGCACATCCCTATAGGTGCCATGGCCCCCTTTGTCCCCTATAGGGCCCCCCTGTCCCCTATAGGAGCCCCATATCCCCTATAGGACCCTTATGTCCCCTGTAGAACACTATGTCCCCTATAGGACCCCTATGTCCCCTATAGACACCTTTGTCCCCATAGGACCCCTTTATCCCCTATAGAACCCCCTATGTCCCCTACAGGACCCCTTATAGACCCCTGTGTCCCCTATAGGACCCCTTTGTCCCCTATAGACCCCTATGTCCCTTATAGACCCCTTTGTCCCCTATAGACCTCTATAGGACCCCTTTATCCCCTATAGACCCCTATGTCCCCTATAGGACCCCTTTATCCCCTATAGACCCCTATGTCCCCCATAGGACCCCTTTATCCCCCTATAGCCCCCTAGACCCCATAGTCCCCCATAGGACCCCTATGTCCCCCTATAGGAACCCTTTATCCCCTACAGACCCCTATGTCCCCTATAGGACCCCTTTATCCCCTATAGACCCCTATGTCCCCTATAGGACTCCCCATAGACCTCTATAGACCTCTTTATCCCCTATAGGACCCCTATAGGACCCCCATAGCCCCCTATAGCAACCCCATAACTCCCTATAGGACCCCCATATCCCCTATAGGACCCCTATAGGACCCCTTTATCCCCCATAGGCCCCCCATAGGACCCCCTATGTCCCTCCATCAGACCCCTTTATCTCCTATAGGACCCCCCATAGGACCCCTTTATCCCCCATAGGACCCCCCATAGGACCCCCCATAGGACCCCTTTATCCCCCATGGCCCCCCCATCGGACCCCTTTATCCCCTATAGGACCCCTTTATCCCCCATAGGCCCCCCATAGGACCCCCTATGTCCCCCTATAGCCCCCTTTATCCCCTATAGGACCCCCTATAGGACCCCTTTATCCCCTATAGGACCCCCTATAGGACCCCTTTATCCCTCCATCAGGACCCCTTTATCCCCCATAGGACCCCACATAGACCCCTATAGGACCCCTTTATCCCCTATAGGACCCCCCCCATAGACCCCCATAGGACCCCTTTATCCCCAATAGGACCCCCCATAGGACCCCCTATGTCCCTCCATCAGACCCCTTTATCCCCCATAGGACCCCCCATAGGACCCCTTTATCCCCCATAGGACCCCTTTATCCCCCTATAGCCCCCTTTATCCCCCATAGGCCCCCCATAGGACCCCCTATAGGACCCCTTTATCCCCCTATAGACCCCTTTATCCCCCATAGGACCCCCTATGTCCGCCCATCGGACCCCTTTATCCCCCATAGGACCCCCCATAGACCCCCTATAGGACCCCTTTATCCCCAATAGGCCCCCCATAGGACCCCCTATGTCCCCCTATAGCCCCCTTTATCCCCCATAGGACCCCCTATAGGACCCCTTTATCCCGTATAGGACCCCTATAGGACCCCTTTATCCCCCATAGCCCCCCCCATAGACCCCCATAGGACCCCTTTATCCCCTATAGGACCCCTTTATCCCCCATAGGACCCCCTATAGGACCCCTTTATCCCCTGTAGGACCCCTTTATCCCCTATAAGACCCCTTTATCCCCCATAGGACCCCCCATAGGACCCCTTTATCCCCCTATAACCCCCTTTATCCCCTCTAAGACCCCTTTATCCCCCATAGGACCCCCCATAGGACCCCTTTATCCCCCATAGCCCCCCCATCGGACCCCCTATATCCCCTCCCCTCCTCCCCTCCCCCTCTCTCTTTACAGGCGCCCCGGAAGAGGAGCGCCCGTTCCTGGCCCCCCCCAGCGGCCGCTTCAGCCGCAGCCTCTCGGTACCGGGCTCGGAGGAGATCCCTCCCCCCCCAACCACATCCCCCCCGGAACCCCCGTACAGCAGCGCCGCCCCTCCCCCCCCCGCCTCCACCCCCCGCGGGGTGGGGGTTGGGGTGGGGGTCACCCCCCCTTGGCGCCTTTATAACCTAGGGGGGGGAGGGGAGAGGGAAAGGGGGGGAGGGGGCCCCCCGAAACCTTTGCGGAGGAAAGGTCCCTTGGTGAAACAAACCAAGGTGGAGGAAGGGGGGGTGGGGGGAGGGGTGGGGGTGGGGATGGGGGGTGGGGGAGGGGCGGACTCCATTTCCATCCCCACCATCGTGGTGAAGGCTCCGTCCACGAGCAGCAGCGGGCGCAGCAGCCGCGGGAGCAGCGTGGAGGCGGAAGCGGGGGGAGGGGCGGGCCTGGAGGGGGGAGGGGCGACGGGGAAGCCCCCGGTTGGGGTGGGGGGAGGGGTTATGGGAGGGGGAGGGGTTGGGTCCCCATCCCGCCCCTCCCCCCCCGCCATGGACTTCACGTCTCAGTTCGGAGCCGCGTTGGTGGGGGCGGGGCGGCGGCGTTCCGCGCTCTTCCTCTCCACCGAGGAGGACGATGAGGATGGAGGAGGAAGAGCCGCCATAACCGGAAGTGTGACCGGCTTAACTTCCGCTTCCGGTCCTCCGCGCCTGCGCCATTCCAAGAGCATCGACGAAGGGATGTTCGCGGCCGACCCCGGTTACCGGGGAGCGGCCAAAGGGGGAGGCCTCGGAGCCGGCAGCGCCTTCAGTAGCGTGGCCGCTGCTTCCTCGTCCTCTTCTTCCTCCTCCGGACCGGCTCCGAGGCCCAAAGCCATGGCGGCGGCGGCGGCCGCGTTGCAGGCCGGGCTCGCGGCCTTGCAAGCGGGCTTAGGGCCGCTGCCGCCGGGCGCCGTGGGGCTGAGGCCGGGCGCTGTGGGGCTGAGGCCTAGCGCGGCGGGCGACATGACGTCGTTAGCGACCGACATGACGTCGTTAGCGACCGACATGACGTCGTTAGCGACCGACATGGCGCCCTTAGCGACCGACATGGCGTCCCTAGCAACCAACATGGCGCCCGCCCTGCCGCCCTTAGCAACGCCGTCGCCCTTAGCAACGGCCAAGATGGCGGCGCTCGGGCCTACCGCGGCCTTGCCCCCGCTCCGCTCCTCTCCTCTTCCTCCACCTCCTCCTCCTCCTCCTCCTCCTCCTCCTCCTCCTCCATGCAAACCCCCAACGGAGCTCCCCCCTCCGTCTCTCCTCCCTGCCGAGCTTTGGGGTTCCCCAGCGGAACCCCGCGTGCGCTTCGCCGAAGCCGGCGCCTTGCTGGCCCTGCCGCCGCCGGCTCCCTCGGTGGAGGACGGCGACGAGGAGCTGCTGCTGGCCGAGCCGCTGCCGCCGCCGCTCGAGTTCGCCAACAGCTTCGAAGCCCCGCTTCCTTCCTCATCCTCTTCCTCCGTCGTCGTCGCCGGCACCGCCATCGGGGACTCCACGGCCTCCAGCCTCACGTCGTACGACAGCGAAGTGGCCACCATCACCCAAGGCGGGCCCGAAGGGAGGCGAGGAGGTCTCGGGGCTCACCCCGACGGCCTGGATGCCGTCACCGATTCGGGTATCGAAGAGGTCGACAGCCGAAGCAGCAGCGATCACCCCCCGGAGGCGATGGAAGCGGGGCCGCCTCCTCTTCCTCCTCATCCTCATCATCATCATCATCATCATCATCAACAGCAGCAGCAGCAGCACGCTGGGGGTTATGGGGACGGAGCCGAAAGGGCGAGGGCGAGGGGAAGGGGGGGACCCCGAGGAGGGGACCCCCGGAGGGCGATGGAGCCGTGGGAAGAAGGAGGCAGGGGCCTGGCGGCGGCGGCGGCAGCGTGGAGCAGGGGACCCGCGGATGGGAGCTACGGGGGAACGGCGGGGAGGCACAGGTGGGTGATGTGGGGGGCGCGGTACACATGGCACCCGTTGAAGGCAAAGCACCCATTGAACCTATTGCACCCATTGCGTCCATAGCACCCATTGAACCCATTGCGTCCATGGCACCCATTGAAGCCAAAGCACCCGTGGCATCCATTGCGTCCATAGCACCCATGGCACCCATTGCATCCATGGCACCCATTGAACCCATGGCACCCATTGAAGCCATTGCGTCCATAGCACCCATGGCACCCATTGAAGCCATTGCGTCCATAGCACCCATGGCACCCATTGCGTCCATGGCACCCATTGCGTCCATGGCACCCATTGCACCCATAGCAGCCATTGAACCCATTGCGTCCATGGCACCCATTGAAGCCAAAGCACCCATGGCATCCATTGTGTCCATAGCGTCCATGGCACCCATTGCGTCCATAGCACCCATAGCAGCCATTGAACCCATTGCACCCATTGCGTCCATGGCACCCATTGCATCCATAGCACCCATTGAACCCATGGCACCCATTGCATCCATAGCACCCATTGAGCCCATTGAACCCATGGCACCCATGGCACCCATGGCACCCATTGCATCCATGGCACCCATGGCACCCATTGAAGCCAAAGCACCCATGGCATCTATTGCGTCTATGGCACCCATTGAACCCATTGCGTCCATAGCACCCATTGAACCCATGGCATCCATTGAACCCATTGCATCCATAGCACACATGGCACCCATTGCATCCATGGCACCCATTGCGTCCATAGCACCCATTGAACCCATTGCACCCATTGAACCCATGGCATCCATGGCACCCATTGCAGCCATAGCACCCATAGCAGTCATTGAACCCATTGCAGCAATGGCACCCATTGAAGCCAAAGCACCCATGGCATCCACTGCGTCCATAGCACCCATTGAACCCATGGCAGCCATTGAACCCATGGCAGCCACTGAAGCCATTGCACCCATTGAACCCATGGCACCCATTGCGTCTATAGCACCCATGGCACCCATTGTGGCCATAGCAGTCATTGAACCCATTGCAGCCATGGCATCCATGGCAGCCATTGCACCCATAGCAGACATAGCACCCATGGCACCCATTGAACCCATAGCAGACATTGCACCCATTGCAGCCATGGCATCCATGGCAACCATTGCACCCATAGCACCCATAGCAGACATAGCACCCATTGCACCTATAGCACCCATGGCACCCATTGCAGCCATAGCAGCCATTAAACACATAGCACCCATTGCACCCATTGCAGCCATGGCATCCATAGCAGCCATTGCATCCATTGCACCCATTGAACCCATAGCACCCATGGTAGCCATTGCACCAATGGCACCCATTGAAGCCATAGCACCCATTGCACCCATGGCAGACATAGCACCCATGGCATCCATTAAACTCATGGCATCCATTGCATTCATAGCAACCATTGCAGCCATGGCACCCTTTGCACTCATGGCACCCACTGTACATATTGAGGCCATTGCATGGACAGGGGGGATGTTGCACCCATGGCACGCAGCACCCATTGCACCCATGACGCTCATGGCACCCATGGCATCTATAGCCATAAGGGGGACATAGCACCCATTGTACACATGGCGCCCATTGCACTCGTAGCACCCATGGCACACATGGCACCCATTGCAGCCGTTGCATGCATTGACGCCGGTACAGCACCCATGGCACCCATTGCAGCCGTTGCATGCATTGACGCCGGTACAGCACCCATGGCACCCATTGCAGCCGTTGCATGGGTATAAGAAACGTAGCACCCAGCACCCATCACAGATCATGGCACTGCACCCATTGCACATGGCACCCATTGCAGCCACTGTAGAGGCAGCAGGACAATGCAACCGTGACACCCATTGCACCCATGGCACCCATTGCAGCCGCTGCATGGATCTGCAGGACATGGCACCCATTGGGGGGGGGGGGGTACAGTTGTGTTTTGGTGTTGCACCCATCACACCCTTCTCAAGCACCTCCATTGCACCCAGTGTCCATCACCCCCATTGTGCCCATTGACCCACCACGTCCATCGACCCGCCGTGTCCATCACCCCCATCATGTCCGTTGCCCCCCATCACCCCCATTTGTGTCCATTGACCCCATCATGTCCATCAACTCATCATGTCCATCACCCCACTGCCCCATCATGTCTGTCTCCCCATCCCATTGTGCCCATTGGTCCCACCATCTCCATCACCCCATCTCCATCACCCCATCGTCTCCATCTCCCCATCATCTCCATCATCCCCATCGCATCCATGATCCCACCATGCCCATCAACCCATCACATCTATCATGTGCATCATCCCCACTGTGCCCATTGACCCCACTGTTCCCATCATCCCCATTGACCCCATTGTGTGCATTGACCCCATTTTGCCCGCTGACCCCATTGTCCCCATCATCCCCATTGTGCCCATTGACCTCATTGTGCCCATCGACCCCATCATCCCCATCATCCCCGTTGTCCCCATCGACCCTATTGTGCCCTTCATCCCCATTGTGCCCATGGACCCCATTGTCCCCATCATCCCTGTTGTCCCCATTGACCCTATTGTGCCCTTCATCCCCATTGTGCCCATTGACCCCATTGTCCCCATCTTCTCCATTGTGCCCATTGACCCCATTGTCCCCATGATCCCCATTGTGCCCATCGACGCCATTGTGCCCATCATCCCCATTGTGCCCATCGACGCCATTGTGCCCATCGACCCCATTATGCCCATCATCCTCATTGACCCCATTATCCCCATTGTCCCCATCATCCCCATTGTGCCCATTGACCCCATTGTCCCCATCATCCCTGTTGTCCCCATCAACCCTATTGTGCCCATTGACCCCATTGTCCCCATTGACCCTATTGTCCCCATCATCCCCATTGTGCCCATTGACCCCATTGTCCCCATCATCCCCATTGTGCCCATTGTCCCCATCATCCCTGTTGTCCCCATCAACCCTATAGTGCCCATTGACCTCATCGTCCCCATCATCCCTGTTGTCCCCATCAACCCTATTGTGCCCATTGTCCCCATTGACCTCATCGTCCCCATTGTCCACAACGATCCCCTTCTTTTCTAACCCCCCCTCCTCCTTCCCTCCCCACAGGCTCCCGGACCCCCCCCCTCCCTCGCAACCCTCCAAGCCCCCCCCTTCCTCCTCCATCTCCCCTTCCTCCATCCTCTTCCCCAACTGGCCCCCGGCCCCTAAATCCCCTTTAAGCGGGGTCGGGGTAGACCTGGACATCCGCCCCCCCCTTCGCCGCGCCCCGAGCCCGGCCACGTTGCCCAGCGAGCGCCGGGGCAGCCCCGCTCCGCGCCCGGCCTCGCTGCCCACGTTACCGGCGGCTCCGCTCTACGCCGGCTTCCTGGAGCTGCGGGGGGGGCCCTTCGGGGACGGGGCCAGCGCTAGGTCCTTGTCCCCAACGAGGCCTCCGCCTCCCCCCCCCGATAAACCCTTTGGAGCGAAGCCATTGGCTTTCTGGAGCAAGTTCGACGTGGCCGATTGGTTGGAATACCTGAACCTGGGCGAGCATCGAGCGCGGTTCTTGCACAACGAGATCGACGGCTCCCATCTGCCCTCGTTGACCAAGGAGGATTACATCGACCTGGGGGTGACGCGCGTCGGGCACCGCATGAACATCGACCGGGCCCTCAAGGTCTTCCTGGAGAGGTGAGGGCAGAGCGGAGCGGGGAGCGGCGGGAGAAGGACCACGGCGACGAGGAGGAAGAGGAGGAGGAAGAGGGAAGGTGGACGTGCGGCATGGAAGTGGACAAGGAATGGGACAGGGACGCGCGATGAGATATGGACGTGGACGTGCAATGAGATATGGACATGGATGTGCAATGAGATATGGACATGGATGTGCAATGAGATATGGACATGGTCACGCAATGAGATATGGACATGGACACGCAATGAGATATGGACATGGATGTGCAATGAGACATGGACATGGACGTGCAATGAGACATGGACATGGACGTGCAATGAGATATGGACATGGACGTGCAATGAGATATGGACATGGATGTGCAATGAGATATGGACATAGACGTGCAACGAGATATGGACATGGATGTGCAATGAGATATGGACATGGATGTGCAACGAGATATGGACATGGATGTGCAACGAGATATGGACATGGATGTGCAATGAGATATGGACATGGACGTGCAACGAGATATGGACATGGACACGCAATGAGATATGGACATGGACGTGCAACGAGATATGGACATGGACGTGCAATGAGATATGGACATGGACGTGCAATGAGATATGGACATGGACGTGCAATGAGACATGGACATGGACATGCAATGAGATATGGACATGGACGTGCAACGAGACATGGACATGCAATGAGATATGGACATGGATGTGCAATGAGATATGGACATGGACGTGCAACGAGACATGGACATGGACGTGCAATGAGACATGGACATGGACGTGCAATGAGACATGGACATGGATGTGCAATGAGATATGGACATGGACGTGCAATGAGATATGGACATGGATGTGCAATGAGATATGGACATGGACGTGCAATGAGACATGGACATGGACACGCAATGAGATATGGACATGGACACGCAATGAGATATGGACATGGACACGCAATGAGATATGGACATGGACGTGCAACGAGACATGGACATGGACGTGCAACGAGATATGGACATGGACACGCAATGAGATATGGACATGGACATGCAATGAGATATGGACATGGACGTGCAATGAGATATGGACATGGACGTGCAATGAGATATGGACATGGACGTGCAATGAGATATGGACATGGACATGCAATGAGATATGGACATGCAATGGGACATGATGTGCAATGAGACATGGACACGCAATAGGACAGGGATGTGCAATGAGATATGGACATGGAATAGGACATGGATGTGCAATGAGACATGGACATGGACTCGGACATGGATGTGCAACGAGATATGGACATGGAATAGGACAGGGATGTGCAATGAGATATGGACATGGAATGGGACAGGGATGTGCAATGAGACATGGACATGGAATAGGACATGGATATGCAATGAGATATGGACATGGAATAGGACATGGATGTGCAATGAGACATGGACACGCAATGAGATATGGACATGCAATAGGACATGGATGTGCAATGAGACATGGACATGGACTAGGACATGGATGTGCAATGAGATATGGACATGCAATGGGACAGGGACGTGCAATGAGATACAGACATGGAATAGGACATGGATGTGCAACGAGATATGGACATGGAATAGGACATGGATGTGCAGCAGGACATGGATGTGCAAGAAGACATGGATGTGCAATGGGACACGGACATGCAATGGAACACGGACATGCAATGGGTCATGGATGTGCAACAGGACGTGGATGCGCAATGAGCTGCTGACGTGCAATGACATGTAGACATGCGATGGGACGTGGATGTTCAACGGGACATGGACATGTGACACGACATGGATGTGCAATGGGACATGGACCAGGACATGGATGTGCAATGGGACACGGACATGCAATGACATGTAGACATGCGATGGGACATGGATGTGCAACGGGACATGGATGTGCAATGAGCTGTTGACGTGCAATGACATGTAGACATGCGATGGGACATGGATGTGCAACGGGACATGGACATGTGACACGACATGGATGTGCAATGGGACATGGACCAGGACATGGATGTGCAATGGGACATGGACCAGGACATGGATGTGCAATGGGACATGGATGTGCCCTCACACACACACAAATGCCCCCCTCCACACACACATGCACACACGTGTGCACACATGTCCCTATGCACACACATGTCCCCATGCACACGCACATGCACACACATGTCCCCATGCACACACACATGCACACACGTCCCCATGCACACACATGTCCACATGCACACACACATGCACATGCATGTCCACATGCACACACGTCCCCATGCACACACATGTCCACATGCACACGCACATGCACACACATGTCCCCATGCACACACACATGCACACACGTCCCCATGCACACACACTTGCACACACATGTCCCCATGCACACACACATGCACACACATGTCCCCATGAACACACGTGTGCACACATGCCCCCATGCACACACATGCACACACATGTCCACATGCACACACACATGCACACACGTCCCCATGCACACACATGCACACACATGCACACACACACAAGCACACACATGCACACATGTCCCCATGCACACACATGTCCACATGCACACACGTGTGCACACACGTCCCCATGCACACACACATGCATACACGTCCTCATGCACACACACATGCACACACATGTCCCCATGCACACACATGCACACACACATGCACACACGTCCCCATACACACACATGTCCACATGCACACACACATGCACACACGTCCCCATGCGCACACGTGTGCACACACATCCCCATGCACACACATGCACACACGTCCCCATGCACACACGTGTGCACACACGTCCCCATGCACACACGTGTGCACACATGCCCCCATGCACACACATGCACACACATGTCCCCATGCACACACACATGCACACACGTACCCATGCACACACATGTCCACATGCACACATGTGTGCACACACGTCCCCATGCACATACACTTGCACACACATGTCCCCATGCACACACACATGCACACACATGTCCACATGCACACACATGCACACACGTCCCCATGCACACACATGTCCACATGCACACACGTGTGCACACACGTCCCCATGCACACACACATGCATACACATGTCCCCATGCACACACATGTCCCCATGCACACACGTGTGTCACACACGCTTGTGCCCTTGCACACGCCAGCACGGGGGGGGGGTGTGACATGCACATACATGGAAGTGGCCTTGCACACGCGTGTGCACACGTGTCCCTGTGCACACGCATGCACACGCGTTCTCCTTGCATACATCCATGCCCCTTGCACATACATGGGCACACGTGTCCCTTTACACACACGTGCACACACGCATCCCTATACACATACGTGTGCACACACGTGTCCCTTTACACACACACTTGTGCCCTTAACATACGTGCATTCACATGTCCCTTTGTGCACATGCATATTCCTTTACACACACGTGTAACCCCACATGTTCCGTTGTGCACATACGTGTACACACGTGTCCCTTTACATTCATGTCCCTGTGCACACACGTGACCCTTTACATACATATCCCCTGTACACACGTGACCCTTTACATACATGTCCCCATGCACACACATGACCTCACATGTCCCCATGCACACACGTGTCCCTTTACATACATGTCCCCATGCACACACGTGACCTTTTACATACATATCCCCTGTACACACATGTCCCTTTACATACATGTCCCCGTGCACACACGTGACCCTTTACATACATATCCCCTGTACACACATGACCCTTTACATACATGTCCCTGTGCACACACGTGACCCTTTACATACATGTCCCCTGTACACACGTGTCCCTTTACATACATGTCCCCATGCACACACGTGACCTCACACGTCCCCATGCACACACATGACCTCACACATCCCCACGCACACACATGACCTCACATGTCCCCATGCACACACATGACCTCACATGTCCCTGTGTACACACGTGTCCCTTTACATACATGTCCCCATGCACACACGTGACCTCACACATCCCCATGCACCCACATGACCTCAGATGTCCCCGTGCACACACATGACCTCACATGTCCCCATGCACACACGTGTCCCTTTACATACATGTCCCCATGCACACACGTGACCCTTTACATACATGTCCCCATGCACACACATGACCTCACATGTCCCCATGCACACACGTGTCCCTTTACATACATGTCCCTGTGCACACACAAGACCTCACATGTCCCTTTGCACACACGTGTCCTTTTACATACATGTCCCCGTGCACACACATGACCTCACATGTCCCTTTGCACACACGTGTCCCGGTGCACACCCAGTCACGTGATCGCGTGCCCCGCCCCCCCCGCATGCTCCCCCCTCCCTCCCCTTCCCCCCCTCCCCCCCCCATCTCTAAGGGCTCGTGTCGTGGCGCCTCGCCCCGCCCCCTCACCCCGCCCCCCCCCCCCCGAGGCAACGACCAATCACGAATGTCTTCCAGCGCCCCGCCCCCCCCTAAACTCCGCCCCCCCCCAACCGGGGGGGGAGGGACGGGACAGGGGGCGTGGCCTGAGGGGGGGAGGGGCGCACCCGGATACACTGTGACCGGAGGGGGCGGGGCTTAAACGGGTGGAGGGGGAGGGGGCGGGGCTTCAATGACACCCCCCCTCCCCCCCCCACGTTCTAACCCCCTTCCCCCCCCCAAGGCCCCGCCTCCATAAAGGACCCCCTCCCAAAGGCCACGCCCCCTCGGGTGACCCCGCCCCTTCCCTCAAGCCCCGCCCCCCCTCTTCCCCTTAAGCCCCGCCCCCTTTCCCCGCTCTGCCACCGCTGCCCCCCCCCCCCCCCCCGGTGCCGCGCGGTTCGGGTGTAATTAATGAGTTAATTAATGAATTAATGGATTAATTAATGGCTTAATTAGTGGCGGAGTTGATGGGTCACGTGGGGCAGGGAGGGGAGGGGAAGGGGGGTGGGGGTGTAAAGAGGGTGCCCCCCCCCCATACATACCCTATAGGGACCCCCCAGGCTATACGTGATCCCCTTATAGAGGTGCCCCCGCCCCATAGGCACCCCCCTATAGATGGGTGCCCGGCACCCCCCTATAGATGCTCCCTCCCTATAGGCATGACCCACATGGGGGACCCACAGAGGGTGTCGTTTCCCCCCCCCCCCATAGCCATAGGGACCCCCTATAGCTTCAAGACCTCCACATAAAGACACATAGGGACCCCTATAACTTTAGCCCCCCGTATGACCCCCATAGGAGCCCCTATACCTTTAACCCCCCATATAAACCCCATAGAACCCCCTATAACTTTAACTCCCCATAGGGACCCGCTATACATTTAACACCCCATATAACCCCCACAGAGACCCCTTATAACTTTAACCCCCCCCATATAACCCCCATAGGACCCCCTATACCTTTAACCCCCCATAGGGACCCCCTATACCTTTAACCCTCCATATAACCCCCATAGGGACCCCCTATACCTTTAACCTCCCATAGGACCCCCTATACCTTTAACCCCCCATAGGGACCCCCTATACCTTTAACCCCCCATGTAACCCCCCATAGGGACCCACTATACCTTTAACCCCCCATAGGAACCCCCTATACCTTTAACCCCCCATATACCCCCATAGGGACCCCTAAAGCTTTAACCCCCCATAGGGACCCCTATACCTTTAACCCCCCATAGGGACCCTTTATACCTTTAACCCCCCATGTAACCCCCATAGGGACCCGTTATACCTTTAACCCCCATAGGGACGCCCTATACCTTTAGCCCCCCATATAACCCCCATAGGGACCCCCTATACCTTTAACCCCCCATAGGATACCCTATACCTTTGACCCCCCATATAATCCCCACAGGGACCCCTTATAGCTTTAACCCCCCCATAGGGAGCCCTTATACCTTTAACCCCCCATAGGACCCCCACAGGGACCCCCTATAGCTTTAACCCCCCATATAAACGCCATAGGGACCCTCTATACCTTTACCCCCCCATAGGACCCCTATACCTTTAACCCCCATAGAACCCACTATACCTTTACCCCCCCATAGGACCCCTATACCTTTAACCCCCCATAGGGACCCCCTATACCTCAACCCCCCCATAGGACCCCCTATACCTTTAACCACCCGTATAACCCCCATAGGGACCCCCTATACCTTTAACCCCCCACAGGGACCCCCTAGGGACCCCCTATACCTTTAACCCCCCATATAACCCCCATAGGGACCCCCTATACCTTTAACCCCCCATAGGGACCCCCTATACCTTTAACCCCCCATATAACCCCCATAGGGACCCCTATACCTTTAACCCCCCATAGGGTAATACCTTTAACCCCACATATAACCCCCATAGGGACCCCCTATACCTTTAACCCCCCATAGGGACCCCCTATACCTTTAACCCCCCATATACCCCCATTTAACCCCCCATATAACCCCCATAGGGACCCCTATACCTTTAACCCCCCCATAGGGTCCCCCTATACCTTTAACCCCCCATATA